>NW_015387236.1:15082-33485 GCF_001527695.2 Protobothrops mucrosquamatus | reverse complement strand
TTTCTGTTGAATTGAATGGGATTTAGCACACCAAACATAAATGCAATTAAGACTGCAAATCTTAGAGCAGGGATTCCCAACCCCCAGTCTGTGGACTGGCACTGGTCCACGGCATGCCAGAAACCGGGCTATGCAAACAAGCAAAGCTCCATCTGTGAGGTGCAGGCAGCACACAAAACCACATCCCCACCAGTCCATGGAAAAACCTCTCTTCGCAGAATCAATCCCTGGTGTCCAAAAAGTTGGGGGCCACTGTCTTAGAGAACAAAGAAAATCTGTGCTAACAAAATAAAAGTGATGCCATTTCCTGAAATGTAATGATGTTACAAGAAAGTAGTACATCAAGATCATTGTCAAGAAGACCGTAATTCTAAACATCATTTGAAAAATTCAAACTCTTTTGAGGTATGATAGTAAGATGGAAGAGACAAAGAGATTGGGTGAATAATAGCCTCTCCTAATAGACAATTCAACAGCTAATATACCAGCCTTTCTTATAGAAGACTACTATATAAATAAAACTTAAGTCATGAATGAAGGCAAATATATGTGCCCTGGGATACCGTTGCAGGATCCAATCTGGGTTGGTCACCAGGACCAGAGTTTTTTGTCTTCCGAGCTTTTGAACTTGTGCTGGAGCCCATTCTCAGGGACCTTCTCTCTGTGACACATTCTGGTGAAAGAAAAATTTCCTGAGGATGGGCTGCAGCATGAGTCCAAAAACTTGGAAGACTAAACCTCTGGTCCCGGTGACTGATCCAGATTGGATCCTGTAAAACTTAAGCCTTGTGGATGATGAGATAAATGATTTTATTCTCCAAAATACACATATGATTAATAGCTGTTTACTTATAGTTATATAGCTTATACACATATGATTAATAGCTGTTTACTTATAGTTCTGTTACTTGGTCACATAACTAGAAATTCTGAAATAGACAAGTTTTGTACCAATATTTTTGCTTCCTAGCCAGGCTGCACAGAACTCCATTGTTCATTTCTGCAAATTACCTTACCTGCCTTCAGGTATGCATAGAATTTTCTACTAGAGCACGGGTGTCAAACTCAATGCGTCACGTGACATGTCGCAACGTATCGCGGCTTTTTTTGCATTGCCGGAAGTGGGGTAGGAACAGCCTCCATATGATGCAACCAGCCTGCAGGCCGGCAGTTTGACACCCCTGTACTAGAGAAAATCATGTCAAGATATAGTTATAATATTTAGGTGGATCTAATTATTCCTCTGTTACTCTAACAGCCAACTTCCTTCTAGGAGTTTAAGTCAATGTCCAGAATACTCTCCTTCCAACATAATGTTCAAAATAACTTTGTGTGCTAGATTGGGTGGAAAAATAATTGTTGGCTCAAAGTCTAAGTTTCATGTATGTGGGGGAACTTGAAAAAAAAGAAATTACCCAATTATTTTAAACACTTATCACACTGACATAGAAATCAGGGTAGTGGACCTCAAAATGTTTTATAGTCATCATTTTTAAGTTATCTCACTTTTTTTTCTTTTTAAAGAACACATTGCCATAGGAAGTCTTTCTCAAAACAAGACAAAGAGAGAGGGGTCTCCATTCTGATGGTGGTTTAGGTTTATAAGAATTACTCACAAACCTCAGCATCCCTGTTAAGAGTCATTTTGACCCATTGCTCTCTGCTGCCTTCTCTTCAATCCTCAGCTTCCCTTACAGCTGATGACAATTAAATCTATAGTTGTAAAAAAAAAAAAAAGCTCACTTCATACCACTCTGTTGTAATTATAACTTTCCTGCTGACTTCCAGATCTGACAGGCTCCATCTTGTCTGCGCCTGGATGCTGTGGCTTTTATCTGCAACCTCCACCTCATTTTGAAGAAAATGAATGGTACCGAATGCCAGGGATCAGAAATACATATAATAGAAAGTACAGCAAGCCAGAAGGGGGGAAAAAGCTTGGACGATAGTGGATTATATGGATTTTATTTATGGGCTTTCGAACAGTGTTGTCCTTTGTGCTAAAATATGTAATAAAAATAATCATAAAATATCACAATAAATTAAATAGTAATTAGAAGGCAAAAGTTTTCAACAGCTCTGATTCACTTCTTCAGATGTACAGAGTGGCTAGGCAGATGTGGGATTTAAATGAAGACGAAGCAGGGGGAAAGATGGGAGAAAGGAGAAGATACTATAGGTTGATTATGCAGATACAACTTACATGTGAACCTGATTACAAATGCATTTATGATTGTGGTGTGTGGGGAAAAAAACAATTATGTTTGTTGAGATCTTGGGAGGTTGCCTGAAACCTTTTGATGTGTATGACTTTTTCACTCTGCTCAGCCGTACTATTAAAACCTGTTTTTCTTAAACAGTCACTGTAGATCTGCTATAGAGTGTCCTAGGGCAATGAAATGCTTTGATATTACTTTGTCTTTGTTTTGAGCCTTCATGTCAAACTTGTGTTCGTTAATTATTTTGGAAAAAGTTTGTCCATTTCTCCTAAGTAACATCCAAAGGGGTATTGCTGGCAAGTCATTGCATCTATCACACTGGCAGGCTTATACTTGCATATAGATAGCTGCCTAACCTGAAGCAGATTCTCATAAGCAAAAAGAAAGAATAGGACAATGATGCTAAGATGGGAACTAGACCCAGCAACAAACCCAAACATCTATTTGCCTCTACAACCACACCAGCAACACCATCACAAGCCCCAACAAATACCCACACAGAACTAGCAATGCCTTCGCATGCTCTTCCCCCATCGCATTCCAATTTAAATCCTATCTCATTCTATGTATCTGGTGAAGTGAAAGCTTATGGCTTATTTATTAGTCAGCAAAGATGCTGCCAGATTCTGATTTTTATCAAACTGAACTATTTCAGAGAGCTTATGTTAAGTGTGAAACTCCCAGGATTGCCTCTTTGGTTATTGTGTTTTTATTATTCTATAGCTTTGTCATAGTTCTTATGGATGTTTTATCAAAAATAATTCTTGCTTTATGTTCTTCATAACTAAGCTGATGAAAGTCCCATTGATTAAGGCAGGGATGAATTGATAAATGGCATAAAATGAATTTATAAGGCATAATATTCACACAACTGACATTATGGTTTGGACCAAGATAATCCAGAACTACCAAAAGAATAGAAATATAATCTGAAGTCCTAAATAGTTTAGATTCAAGGCATTTAAAAGAACATCTGCTCCCACTGTCTTTTCAGTAGCAGCACCTTTACTATAAAGTGGTCTTTCTAGAGTAACTACATCTGTCTTTGTTTTCAGGAAATGAATAAAAGAGTAAGATTGATTTTTATAACAGCCTTAGGTTCTAATTTATGAGGATCTAGTTATGGTTTTTATTTGGATGATTTCCTAATTTTGAATAGACTAAATTTACTTCTATGTAAAACAATCACAAGATATTCCTGGATGGGAAGAGTAGGAATTAAGCAACTAAAAATAAACAGCAAGAATAGTTGCTCAAATATGTAAATGTTGGTTGTCCTTGAAAACCAACCGCATGCAAATGCTATCATTCCTGTATCTTTGTAAGGTGCTTGCACCATAAGAATATTATGTTTAGACCAGAACAAGAAAAGCAGAAGGCCTTTAGAAGTATACTTGAGCATGCACTGGGACAGAGATCTTCTAACTGTGTCTTCTAAGGTACCTACTGTACTAACGGGGTACCCTCACTGATCATTCCTAGCTTTGCCTTTTCTCATAAAATACCTACGGGTTTTGTTTTATTTGAAGGCAAAATTCATGAGAAGTGACTCTTGCTCAGAATTTGGAAATTGATTAATGATTAAACGTATTTAGATTAGTTCTGTGCAAAGTAGTAAAGATTTGCTGATGACACAGATGCATTCTTGGGGGAAATGGATGTTAATTGCTGTCTAGACATTTTATTACTACAGTGGGGGTACTGGCCATTGACCATCATGCTCCTTCTACCTCTTCTTTTTTTAGCACATTAGTCCAAACTAAATTGTTTGTTTGTTTTTGCAGAGATAACAATATCATTTCAGGGTGGTATGTAACTGAGATGGCCAAGATACCAATCTTAGTAGTTGCAAGGCAAATGCCATGTGCACATTTCCAAATGATATGAACTAGATTTATTTTATGAAAGCCAAATTCTCCAATTTGTAATTCATAAACTACATCTACATTATCATTTTTAATAGACCTTGTCCTATGGGCCATATTTGCATTTGATGTGTGGCTGGGATTCAAAGCCTTCCTCACACAAACACACACACACAAGTTCCACTCCTGGTCAGTGTTACATTGCATAGTAATTGTTTTAACTAGTTTCACTGTGATTGATGGGAAACTCTGCCAGCTTGTGAAATGGAACAATTCACTGTAAAATTTAGGTTTGAAAAGGTTTGAACTTTCTTAGAAAGTAGCTACTTTCCAAATGATATTCCTATATTATGTAGGAAAAACAAGGCACTTTTTTCTTGATGATTCTTCAGTATCAAGTGCAAACACTGAGAAAAAAGTGAAATAGGGATTAACTTGTTTTATAATACTATAGCATTCTAAAAATTAGTCAAAATATCTTAAAATACTTCTGTTGACTCTTATCCAGTTTGCACTCAGATGCACAGGTAGCGTGGCATACATGCAAAGTAACTTAATACCAAGTTCTTAAATAAATGTTAAAAAAACAACACCTTATAGGTATAATTAGAAGCTCCATATAGTTGAAGAAAATTTGTTAAACACAGTATTATTTGAACTCAGATATGTCTCAACAAAAGTTGAATATTGTTATGAAGCAGTCAGTTTGTTTTCCCTAATTAAGAAAATATTAAATGGTAGTTTGAAAAAAAGAAAAAGTTTGAAAAAAATGAAAATAAAGTTGTGACAAATATAGATCTCAAAAATCTAGATAAAATTAAAACATAAGTTGAGACAAGTATTAGGAATATCTTGTTTAAAAAGTAAAGTCCTCATAAGTTTCTTATTTAAAAAGACAATTATTTGATGATATCCTAGAGATATGAGCAAGTAGAAAAAGACAGAAACACAACATTATAGATAGAAAGTCTGATTATCAAGTTTGAAAGAGTTTAAGGTGGAATGGGCACAATGTTCTAAAACCAAGAGAGGTGATGATGATATGAAACAAATGAATAAATATAAACAATATTAACATGAATATGATAAAAATAACAAGCAGGAAATAGTAGATTTCAGAACAGAAGTATTGATCAAAAACAAGATTACAGAGATTGGGTTTATAAAAAATAATAGAGCATTCTATATATTAACTTATGGAGATGCCTAAAACAAAACAAAAAATCAAAATAGTTGGGGGGAAAATAGGTTATTGAGAAAAAGATGCTCAATAAATATTACTAGGATAGTAGGAGTCAAGTTTCAACAAAGGAAATACAAACAGGACAAAGACATGCATATGACAACTATTCAACCATTTACATTAGAGAAGAGATTATTAGAATGCAAAGCAGAAGGAGACAAGGAGAATGCAAACTGAGAAATAGTTGAAAGACTGACAGAAGGTTGGTACCCTCATTGCTAGCCTCTTGGAATGATGTCTTCATGAACAAAAGTAGCACATAGGTAACTCTTTTGAGGAGATTTCTTACCTTATAACTCCAACAGGAAAAAGAAAGTTATAATGTTAATTCTGAGACCTATGATATGGGCTGCTTTGGCTAAAAGGAAATCGGTACAATTTCTTTAATCTAGTCAAAATAAAGTTATCATGAGTATACCACAAGGATCCCATAATGGAGCACAGGACAGTTCAACTGACTAGGGTACTGTGAGGTAAGGGGTCTGTAATACAATTACATCCCAAAGTCTCTTGGGATTTAGTTAAATTGAACATGTGGGGTGGAATTGGGCAAAATAAGTTCCCACTTCTTTCTGTCCTTATAAATTGTATATATTGGCCTGCTCAGCATAGTTGTTTCATTAATATTCCTCATATAAGTTATGAAGGACGTATTAAATTACAATTCATCGCTGCCTACTTCAAATATTGCAGATTGGGACATGGTAACATACCAATTGCTCAAATACGAATCAAGATGACATCTTTGTTAAACAAGCCATGCTAGGAAGGGTGGCTTGACACGCTATGACTGGAAAGTAGCAAAATACTGGTATTTTCCAATCATTAAAAGCACGAATGATGTTCTTGGATTATCTGTAAATTAAAATGTCCTCCCTTGAAAAAGAAACCACAAAGAGCAATAATTTTTGCAGATGGTGACCACCTTGAGTTAATGTTCTCATAAAACTTATTATGTACTCTTTTTTTTCTTTTGCTCAATTTAATCAAAAAAGGTTTTAAATGTTACTGTAGAACAGAGGTCTTCAAACTTGTCCCTTTTATGACTTGTGGACTTCAACTCCCAGAATTCCTCAGCCAGGCATGCTGGCTGAGGAATTCTGGGAGTTGAAGTCCACAAGTCATAAAAGGGACAAGTTTGAAGACCCCTGTTGTAGAACCTAGACTGAAGGATGCTTGCTAGAAGAGATAGGGAAAAAAGAATATCAGGTTTTTCACTTCTAGGCAGAAAGAAACAGCCTTCTTATGATCCTGAAATTCCAGAGATAAGACCATTTTCATTCCTGCAATCATATCTCTGTGGTAAAAGTCAAAATGTCTTTTATGTATTTATTAATCCAATGTGTCCATGATAGTTATATAATGTTCTTGACCTTTGTGTGCACACCAATCAATAAGTAATTGATAGAAGGCTTAAGTATGGGATTTTTTCACATCCTCCAAAGTTTTGATCCTGATGTTCGTAGAAAAATATTTCAAAAGACAAACCGGAGGTTAAGCCTACATCATACTTCAGAATAATGAAGAAGAGGTGGCACTCAGAGGTTCAAGAAGATGCATTAAATCCTTGTTACTAAATTCCCATTTTTAACATTTTCTTTGTGGGAAGTTATTCAGCATCTTCTCAGCAACAGAATGATTGAAACCACCATCTTTACCAGATTTCATGCAGCCCAGTATGATGCAGTCACTACTAGACAGGCCATCTGATTCCACAGTGAAACAGTCAACTGGTCATAAAGAAATTGTTTTTGTCAGATTCATCCTCCAATCTGAGTCCTGTTTATTTTTATTTTTCTGCTTCCTTATTTTTCCAGTGTAAAAAGATTGTGTTGGGCATAAGCAAGCATGTCAGCCACACTGGAAATGCAGCACAAATAATAATGGATGTCGAAATATATGTACCAAATACACACACACACACATACCCCTGATAAAAGAATCTCCTTCCCCAGCAACAATTAGAAGAAAGAACAATCATTCTTCGGTTATTTCTTTAAAATAATTTTCACAGTCAAGTTGGATAGATTTGTAAATTTTAATTTAGTGGCTCACTTTTGTGAATATCCTTTTCATTTTAAGAAAAAAATTCCAGGCACTTTTGCTTAATAGTTTCCACAATTTTCCTTTGTACAACACTTTTTACATATTATTTTTATGAATATACTGTATATGTCTGCGGGGAATTTCCCTTAATATTTTTTTTACTTTGATTGCTTTTCTAAAACAAAAAAAAAGGAAAGGAAAACTCGCATTTTAAATTGGAGAAGTGCAGATTTTAAACTATCTGCCACTCATCACCAGTCATCAGTTCAAGGTTTCAAGTCCTTAGTCAAATATCAGTTGGGGTGGCACATCAATGTATTTATTATTTGTGGTTCTTGTGATAGTTAAAATATTGCAAATGTAGATACATTTGCATTCAAATGCAAATTAAACAACTTTCCCCATTCTTAGTTATATGTTCTACAAAAGTGATAATCAATTAACAGATCAATACCCCTTGCATTTTTTGCATAAATTATTCTCTCATAATTAAGACTGCATTGAACAGGGTAATCCAAATGCAAAAATGTGTTTCCATATTTAGCTCATCTTTATTTTGCTGGACTCTTTACAATCCAAGATATTTGGGCATTGAGAAGTTCTCTTGAAATAAGAGGCGAACTGCCTAAAGTTAAAACTTAGAAAGTTGATAACAGGCAAAACAAAAGATGTTAGGTTTGTGATCTTAAAACTTTTGCCACAAGGAATAAAGGACACAAGTAGGAAATTATGTGCAGCATTGGAAGGGACCATGAGAAATTTCAAACTGCTAACTTTGACAAGGGGAGCAAAAATTAAGTGGCTGAAGTTTGCACCGTCTGGAAGCGATCAAAATTAGAAAATGAAGAATATTGTTGCTGCAATAACTGTCCATCAGATACAGAGCAAATATATGTTCTGTCACTGACACTAAAATCTTATAAGTACACAGAAGTATATGCTATTAAGCAGTTGCCAAATTAAAAATTAGGCACAGAGATCAAGGTACAAAGGGCAGATCTGACTCAATCCCAAAGCCATGATTTCCAGCTGGAAAAAAGTAACAGCTTGGAATGGTAGTCTGGAGAAGAAAAAAAAATCCTGTCTATTATGAAACCCAGTTCTGATCTCCAGTTACTGCATCTTGAAAAAGAGACAAAAGAAGACAAAATATCAGCTACACAAAATGCAACCATTTGGCTCTAAGCATGCAACTACAAGTTTTAACTAGTTGAAATAGTAGATTAATCATCTGAAGATTGAATTCATGAGGACAACGACCTTAATCCATCAATTCAAACTATAATTAGTGGTTGCAGCAAGGAAAAGTAATCTATAATGAACAACACACTTCTCTTTTTTCTTGGAAACAGGGCAGAGTTTTTTATAGCGATCAAGAGAGATCGCATGATCTATCATGGCCTATTGGTCCAAGAGACATCTTGATTAGTCTCTCAGTTCAAGACCTCATAGAAACAGGACTGGAAAGGATCATGGAAGTTTTCTAATCTAACCCCCTATCCAAGGAAGGAGACCTTATACCACCCCAGACAAATGTTTGCCCAATCTTTTCTTGAAAATCTCCAACAGTGGAGCACTCACAATTCCAGGAGGTGAACTGTTTCATTGATTGATTGTTCTCATTGTCAGAAAATTCATCCTTTATTCCAGGTCATCCTTTTGATGAGCTTCCCCCCATTGCTGCTCTTGGGTGCTATGGAGAATAAATTGACCCCCTCATCCCTGTGATGCCCTTCAAGTATTGGAAGATGGCTCTCATGTCACCCCTAATCTTTTTTTTCATTAGGCTAAACATAGCTAATTTCTTTAGTCATTCATCATACAATTTAGCCTGCAGACCCCATATCATCTTTGTTGCTCTTCTCTGCTCTCTTCTCAGCACTCTTTCTAGGGCTTCAGCATCTTTTTTGTATCATAGTGACCAGAACTGGATGCAGTATTCCTAGTGTAGCCTACTGTAGCCTAGTGTAGAGTGGTTCTATCACTTCCTATGATCTTGATGCTCTTTCTTTGTTGATGCAGCCCAGGACTGCGTTATTTTTTTGGGCAGCTGCAGCAACTACTTGCTTGTGCTTAAGCTGTGATCCACTAGGACACCTAGATCCTTCTCACAGGCACTACTTTTGAGCCCCTATTACTCTATTTCCGTGTACTACTCTACTATTGTCTCAGTTACTCAATATCAGTTGGGATGGCATATCAGTCTGATAAATAAGTAAAAGAGCTACCCAAGCATCCGAGTTGGATAAATAAGTAATCCAGCTAATATCCCATATCAAGGCTCTCAAGATTGTATCAACAAAAAAGCAATAACAAAGCAGCTAATTTTGAGTGGGCAAATTTCTGTTTTTCAAAAAAATAAAGAAAAGAAATAAGATGTAAATGTTAGCACAACACCTCTGTGATACAAATTAGTTTCCTCAAACAGACCAAAATTATGGCATCAAAATTCAGTCATCTTGTGACTGAACAGTAATTCCTGACTGGCAATATTATTAAAATATATTTATTTTATGTTGATATAACCATGTTGTTGGAATTTTCTCCAGGAGCTCACAAAGGTGTACATAACTCTTGCTTCTTGCATTTTTTCCCAGCGACAAAGACCATGAGGCAAGTTCCATTGAGATGGAGTTGTGAGTTGTCCAAAGTCACCTGGGAAGCTTCTATAGGCCTCCTCATACACCTTAACCCAGTGGTTCTCAACCTTTTTAATGCCACGACCTCAACCGGTCGTAAGTCGAGGACTAAACTGGTTGTAAGTTGAGGACTAAACCGGTCATAAGTCGAGGACTAAACCGGTCGTAAGTCGAGGACTACCCAACCGGTCGTAAGTCGAGGACTTTCCCTGCCCGGGAGCACCGCGCATGCGTGGTTCCGCTCCCTGCACCGGCCGAGGCGTAGCTGGCAAGCGGCAGAGATGGAGCAGGCCGACCACCAGCTGGCCCAGCCCAAGGGAGGTAAGGCACCCGCCGGAAAAGGGGAAAAAAATGGCGGACAAAAAAATGGCGGACAGCCTTGCTTGGCGACCCCCGTGAAATGGTCGATCGACCCCAAATGGGGTCCCGACCCACAGGTTGAGAACCACTGCCTTAACCATACATCACATTGGCTCGTGTGTGTGTGTGTGTGTGTGTGTGTGTGTGTGTTCATCCCTATTCCAAAGTTGCCCTTTAGGAATTCTTATAGGAGGAAAAAAATATTTCCAAATATGTTTTCAAAACCTCAGGAGCTACTCCCTTGACAGATTTAGAGCAACTGTCTCCCTAATGAAGCTTCATTGCAAATAAAACCTTTATTTCATCAGGTGTTGGTGCCAGCCTTCATAACTATGCTGAACTGAATGAGGCTTGTTTTGTTTTAATTCCTTATAATATAATTGGTAGTATAATGGATGCTCTTTTATTACAGAACAGTTAATTCTTTTTTAAAAAAAAAATCATTCTGTTTAATTGTTCTGAACTGCTTAAACTGGAAAAGTGACCCAAGAATATTTTGAGAGAATTAGGGTTGTTTTACCTCTGGATGACTATGAAAATTTATATTTGCATGGAGGTATGATGAGAACTTGATTCCTACGGAGCACTTGCAAAGAAATTGTACTTAAGTTCTGAGTTTCTTTCCAATCATTTTAACTTGTATGGCTCTTTGATGGCTCTATACGACCTCTGTGCTGAGGCTTCAAATGACTTTCTGAAAATAATTTTAAAGGTGTCACGGAAATGTACATCAGATCCATGGCCCACCTAACCCAGCATATTGTCTCCCGGCCTAGTCAATAGACACAAGCAGGGTGTGTGTGTATTCTGAAAGTAGAGTTGATGCACAAGACATTTTTGGTTTGGGCTGAAGGGAGAGTTTACAAGAAGAGATGAGAAAGGGGCATATCTGAGCAAGCCAGCCACAACAAAAATGGGTTATGAAGAGCTGGCAGAGAAGCTGATGATAACTAGATGTTTGCTGCTGAGCAAAGAGGCTTGATCCCACGCTACCTGCTGTGACGAAGGCTGTTTCCCTTCACCCTCACATCAATGGGCAGCTTCTGGGGAGGGATTTGCTGTTGTTGTGTGTGGTACCGCTGTCTCCTGTATTATCATCTGAAGGACTCCTGGGGATCTTTTCTTTCTAAAAATATGTGTAATTATTGAAAATAATTTGTCTCCAGAACCCGTAAATAGATTGTTAAAGTGGCAGCCATCCATAGGCACAGTTAGCTATCACCAACAGATGGGGGGGTTGGCTTTTAGGATTTCTCTTGGCATGGTACATAGCAAGCTCACACGCGCACACATGCACACAAAAGCCTTTTGATTCTTTAAGGTACACTTTCCCACCCCCTGTCCATGCCTGCTCAAATGTTTGTTTCTCTCATAAACAAAGCATTTTTATGTGTCGAAAGCACCACATGGAAGCTGGCATTGAGCCTCCCTTGAAATTTTTCAACTGGTTCCTGCTTTGTATGTTGGGCGGCCAACATTTTTGAAGAATGCTAAATAGTTTGATAGCCTGAGGGAAGCATTGCCTTCTGTAGGAGGGGAAATATTGGTGAATCATTTTTCTCTGCTGAAGTTAGATCTTTTTTTAAAAAAACAAACAAACCTTTTTTTCTTAGACTTGAATTCCATTGATATTTCCAATGGGGAATTGCAGAGGGTGGATATGCAGAGATCTGCTGATTCTCAGCATCTTCCTGACTTTTCATAGGAGTTTTCCAGAATCAGAATAAGAACATGCCCATCGTTGTTCAGCATCTCCTTATGTGAAAAACCAGGGAAATGCCAGCATCTGACTGACCTGGCTTTTTACACCTTCACATGTGAGTTAGAAGTGCAGAGAAGTAGTGTGACTCAGTGGTAGAATGTTTGCTCTGTCTGGATTGTTCTTGGCTCCATCTTCTCACATCTACAGATAGGGTTGGAAAAATCCATGAACGAAGCCTCTGACCAGATAAGGATCAAAGTTCCTGAGGATTAAAATCACAGTAAAATAGTTTCCTGGTCTACTACTCATTGACGGCAGACTCCATATAGGGTAGGTGCTTTCCTTGCCAAGTATATTACTGCTAGACCCCAATAGTCTCAATCTTCCCATCTTGGATCTCTCCATCTCTTGCAATTTTATAATGTTGTTTTATATTTTTTATCTTTTTAAATCTTAAATTATTCAGTTTTAATGTTTTATTGTATTGATTAAATTGTATACTACCCCCTCTGTGAGGAGCACGGGCAGTTAAGAAGGATAGATGGATGATAGATGGATGGATGGATGGATGGATGGATGGATGGATGGATGGATGGATGGATGGATGGATAGATAGATAGATAGATAGATAGATAGATAGATAGATAGATAGATAGATAGATAGATAGATAGATAGATAGATAGATAGATAGATAGATAGATAGATAAGCAAATAAATAATAAATATTCTGGGGTGGATCCAGTTAATTCTAGTTATGAATACCCTGTCTCACTGATTTTACTTTTACTAAGCTTTATTAACTTAATCTGAATCCAATCCCATATATCAAGTTTAGGTGGTTAGATTTGTGAAGGGCAAACTGACACATTATTTTAGGGGGGGGGGAAGAATTAAAAAAACATGTCTTAATGCATGCATTTTAGAATAAATGCAGGGCTTTAGGATTTTGTTTGTGGCCCATGGCTATTCCTCTCTTATCTACATGATGTAGCTGATTGGGGTAGCTTAATTTAGCTCTAAACAATCCAAAGACTGCTTTGGACTAAGGTTAACCACCTTTATTACTTCTGCTGTTCGTGAAACATAGAATAAGCTTGTCTTCACCTCAGCTAAGCATATCTTGCCAACACAGCTAATCAGAAAGTCATTGGAGCCATTTACAGATCCCACCAAATATAACAAAACTTGATTCAAGGATTTGATTACTATGCTTAGTGAAAAAGGAAATCCTTTATAATACTTATCATTGTCAAGAGAAGTCAGCAGTGTGGCACTTGAGAAATATCAGTTTTCACCTCTCCCAAGAACATTCTTTATTATATATCTAGAATTATGCAAAATCTGCACATGGAAAGGGCCATATTTTTAAAAAAAATTACTCAGAGAAATGTAGTGACATGAAATGACAGAGTGATGACGTTTACAGGTCAAGGACAACATAAAAAATTAGAAGGAAGTTTGGACCAGTTAAGTAGTACAGGTATTTTAACCTATCAGGGATCATTGCATCTCTTTTGCTCTTTATTTCTATTGCAAAAGAATGAACCCACACATTTTGATAGCACAGTCTGAGGAGACTGTAGCGAAAAGCATCTCAATCTTGCAACTTTAAAATGTGTGGACTTCAACTCCCAGAATTCTCCAGTCAACATAAATTTGCTATGGTTGCCAAACACTGATCTAGAGGTATATGTAGCCGATTGCTTCTCCACCCAGTTCTAGATGGAAATATAGCTTCTCTTGCGGTCTTGACCAAAAATATCAGTCATGCCCTAGATCTATTCTTTCAACAATAAGGATTTCTAATTTGAACAGCCATTAAAATTTAGGCTTATTTTTCAGTACAAAACCATCAGTTTAACAACAATCCAAAGGGTTTTGTTTTTGCTTTTGGGCGGGAATTATAGTATTTCAGAACTTTTGCCCAAAATAAGATATCATGCAAAGTAAATGTCCTGCTTGATTCTTCTGGAACCTAAACCTAGTGCAGTCAGATAAATTTTAAGTAATGTATATAGGTATGTGAATGACAGAGTAAAGTGTTTGATTGAGAATAGAAACAATAGAGGTCATATACTTGCTATAGGAGATGACCAGGCTGAGCTTGAGGGAGGGGTCAAAAGCATCATGGGTCACGAGTCCCAATGCGCCTAGAAGAGGTATAAATCCAACCCACCTTGAATGCCTTCTTATTCCTGCTCATTTGCCTTGACCGTTAGTAGGTCAGATTTTTGTAGAGAGCTTAAGTTTGCAATAAATCTTTATATTCATTTGAACTGTCTGAATCTCCCAATTTCTCTGACGCTTGACACTTGCCTTTATTTCAATGCATCTTGAGTCTTTGAATAAAAAACAAGTACAACTCCTAGTATTAACTAAACAAAAAACTTCATTAACAATCTACACTTGACTTTTTCAGGCAAGTGTGTAGCTTAAAATCATAATAATATGTATGTTCAGAGATACATACAAATAATATCTCCTTCCCCCGACATCATTTTTAAAAACAAAGAATTGCAACATTCTTTGCTTTGGCATTGCAAATTGTTACCAGACTGGACAAAGGATTATAGCTATATTGCCTTTGTGTGGTGTCACAATGCCTTCCAGTATCACTTGTCCTTAATTGTCCTTTCATCTCATCCATTTGACTTGAAATTAACACTGCTCTCCAGGAGCTGCATTAACTTGAGAGCGAGCAAAGAAAAGTGAAGAGGCTTAACATACCTTCACACTGCAGATTAAGTGCCTCTTTAAAGATGTCATCCCCAGATGTAGCAAGCGACAGTCCTACTTTCCCCTGGCAACAGCTGTGAAGTCACATTAGTTGCACTGCCTTATGCCGCTGAACAATATGAGGGAATTAAAGCAGCCTTTTTTAAAAATAACTTGGCTGTGCATTGGAGGTGTAATTTTCTCTGCACATTACAAAAGGGCGAGCCTTCTGGTATGCTTCCCCCGATGGCAGATAAATATGGGTTGATGCCCCATAAGAAATGCCTGGGATATTGGCTCCATTCATCTTTCCATGATGGGATCAATATTATCGGTATGATCTCAGAGCATTCTCTGGTTAGTTCTTGGCTCTAGTGCAGAATATGGGCTTCTTCTGAACTATTTCAATCTATTTGCTCCATCAAATGTTTGGAGGGAATGTTAGAACTAGGAGGAAGAAATGCACTAATGACTTGTGGCAAAGAATAGGATGGCACTCCGTTTCTATTCAACATGCTAATACATATTGGACTACACAATATCCTCTTCAACATTTTAACACAGCTGGGAAGCTTGTAGTTTTAAGAGCTCACCACGTGGTGCACAGTTCTGTCCTTCAACGCCTTTCTACTTCCCTATCCCAGTAACTTCTACTTGAGATAAACATCCTACTTTCCTTAATGGTTTGGCCAAAACTCTGTCCTCAGTGAGAAGCATGTTGGATTCTCCTGTGCTCAGAAGCAAATCTTATGGTAGTTAGTGCAGTATCCTAGTAAATGATAGTCAGGTATGTTGGCCAATCTAGTGAAAGAATTCAAGAATTCAGGAATGTTCATGACCTGAATTCTGTTCAAACTTCTTAGAATCCTACACTGTATTTTAGACTACAAATTGTATTGTTTACAGTATAGTAAACAGTACAGTACAGTTCATAACCCTGATACTGCCTTTCTCATAGGCAATATTTGCAGTTTGCTGGGGAGGGGGAAATTAACCTTGTATTCTCATATTAATTATTGATTGAAACGTATGCATACTGTACAGCTTCTTCGAATTTCACCTTGGAGGCAGAGATAAAATCTCCTTTTGACTTATGATGTCTCTGTTTCCATGCATTGATTTATTCTTTATCTATTGAACAAAAAAAATTGTTGTTGAACATGCCCTGTATGTGCAGGTCATTTCTATGAATAACCTGGCTATTAAAGGACATCAAAATAGATCACTTAACTAAAAGTTAAATAAAGCAAAGAATCTGATGCACAGTTTATATGGGTTTAAGTTTAATATGAGAATTGTCGGGGAGGCTTGCTTCTCAATAGGTCCTATCTTCAAATTCTAACTTTCAAACTAAAGCATTGTGAGCAACCAAGCTAAATTAGTCTTTATTTATTTGAAGGGTATCAGTTTGAATTCCAGAATGTGGAAATAGTTTTATAATAACAACAGCAAACAACCTGACCTCCATTCATCCATTTTTCTCTACTTCCAGTGTGTGTTTCCCACCTGTGCACACTCTGTTAAGCATATCAGGCATATTTGCCAACTTGAGTGTTTTATGAGCCTGTCGTCTTAGCAGTCATAATTGCACAGCACTGTTGCATTTGAATCAATGAGCTTCATCTTGAAAGAGTTTAATTTTACCCTCATTACGTATGTGTGAATTTTGTGGGGTGTGAGCGTGCATATATTTATCCATGTCAGCATATAAACAATTACTTTACGTTCACCCCCATATAATCCACAGCACAGTGCACAGCAAGTTCTCAAGATTATGTTCATTTCTCAGAGCCATGGGTCTAGCCTTAAAAAGTATATTTGGTATAAAATTTTGCTACAATGAATTCTGATTTATATTAGAAAGGCACTTACTAACAGTAGATTCTTAACATCACTGTACACAAGGGTCTAACATATTCCCAGCTTCAAAATACATTAGTGACTGATATATCTAAATAATATGGTGATCTGTTAAATAGGATTTATCCAGAATGATATATAGGATGCATATATGTCTACATGATGACTTCTTCATGCAATTATACTTAAGAATGAATTTTGATTAAACCTTTTGACCAGGAATGGAATATATTTATTCTAAATATATTTATAGCTAAAATAGTTTTTTGTTGTTGTTGTTGTTTTTAAAGATATATTACAACTTTATTGAATCCAAATTTTCATATTCAGGGTAACATTACTTTTCCAAACTCTCAATGTAATTATCTTTGGTATTCTCTATGCCCAATATAAGGAGAACTCTACAAAACTGTGAGATCCCACAATTTTAGAATATTTCAAAGTGGTATTAACATTTACCTAAATACTTTTATATATTACAAAATTCTTTCAAAGAGAAACCAAGGATGAACATGACTCAAACCATATAACTTAATACATCCTCGATTTTCTTTCACTAGAGAAAGTCTACAGTTATGATAAATTCTTTGAGGATTCAAATTGATTCAAAATAAAATATTTTGACAGATTAATTTCCACTTTAATTTTACATATTCTAAAACTTTAACACAATTATGTTCCATTATCAAGTATTCCATAGATCATTAATTTTTATATTGAACATATATTATATGTTTCCATTTCTGACATAATTTCAAAATTGGTTTAATTTCAGGAACAGGCTCAATCAGAATTCCGAGCATATTAGAGTTCTTTGAGGCACTTAAAATATTTGGTCCATACTTAGAAATAAATACATGCTAACACTGATTATATTGCCACTGTCTATAGTTGTTGAAAATCCTTAAAATAATCATTACAAAATAATTGACTTAAAGTAATTGTTCCAGATGGTGTCCCTACTTTCCAATGGAATCTCTTCCCATCTATTTTTAAAATATTCTTAGAGCTATTTCAGAGACTGAACCTTCCCATTTTTGACTAACTGTGGTGGATCATAATCCAGAGTCCCAGGAAGAAGGCAGCAGTTTCCAAGGAGCAAAGAGACAACTCAGCTTGGATTCTTTAGTACGCAGGAAGAGAGTGAAGTCGGACTCTCCCTAGCCTTTCACAAGGGTATATCTAATAGTTTTGCAGATTAGTGCTTTAGTCTGGCAAGATTCCAGACTACAGGTGAACAACAATAAAGAAACTACTCTGAAGTAACTCTGCATGTTGTTCTTGGTTCCTAGGGCCTGACACTACCCATTCCATTCATTCTTACAGGAGAGACATGCTCTGGGTGCCATCTATCTGGTAGTGTCATCTGGTGGGACTCAGGAAGAGAGCATGTCTGTTGTGGTGCTGACCCTTTGGAATATCACTCCTTGAAATATTAGGTTGGATCTCACCCTGTCATTCATTTCATTTCATTTATTCAATTTGTATCCCGCCCTTCTCCCGAAGGACTCAGGGCGGCTCACAACATTATTAAAAACAAAGACAAACCCACACACCCCACCAAATAAAACCAAATTAAAACCAATATTTTAGAGTTGTGGTAATTAAAATTTCTAAGAAACCCAATTTAAAATCCTCCCTAGGCCAGGCCCGCTTGTTGGAAAAGCCATGTCTTGAGGGCGCGGCGGAAAGTAAGGAGATCCGGAATCATCCGGATCTCGGGGGGTAGTTCGTTCCAGAGGGCAGGGGCACC
>NW_015387236.1:9012-13437 GCF_001527695.2 Protobothrops mucrosquamatus | reverse complement strand
CTGATGGCAGGTTGAAATCCCCCAAGACCATAAGTCTGGGGGTCCCCACCGCCACCCCGGCTATCACGTCGGCCAGCTCAGGCAGGGCTGTTGATACATAGCAGGGAGCCAGGTATATAATCAACAAGCCCACTTGCACCCCTTGCCCCCACTTCACAAAGAGTGACTCCACGCCGTCTATCTGAGGCACAGTGGTCTCTCTTGGACAAAGGCTCTCCCTTATAATGACCGCTACCCCTCCGCCCCTACCCCGGGTCCTTGGCCGATGAAATGCCTGAAAACCTGGTGGGCAGATGTCCACCAGTGGTACTCCACCTTCTACGCCCAACCAGGTCTCAGTAATACCTGCCAGGTCCGTGCCCCCCTCTAAAATAAGATCTTGTATGAGGGGGGCCTTATTTACCACGGACCTGGCATTACATAACATCAGCCGATGGTCCCGGACCGGGGGGTCTGCGTCCCCTGGAAACCGAGTGGAGGCCTGAGGACCGGAGCACCCACAAGCTTGTAAATAGCGTGTGCGTGCTCCCCTAACCTGATATGGTCCTCTGCTCCCGCCATATCTGCCTCTCCCACTGACCGTACTAATTCCTCACTCCTCCCTCAGCCCCCCGACCTCCCCCCCCACCCTTTCTACACTGCAACCCCCAGACATGGCTGGTCCTGACCTAAGGGGAACCTCCCCCCTCCCCCCCACCCTGGTTCCCCCTAAAAATTTGTTAAAACACCCCTGTAAAAACATTCTCAATTTAAATAATTTAAACAGTTTTTTGTTAATGACCACTGCATGCCAGTTTCCACAAGGCCTTAAAGACATGATTTTGTCAGCAGCCCATAGGTGTGGACTGAGACCATGCAATGGTTGTCTTGATCTCTTTGTGGTGGTTGGTTTTGTTTTTGTTTTGTTTTTTAATCTCATCTGCAGATTATGTGTATATTATTGTCTTCATTATTTTAAGTTTTTTTAATGCTGCTTTAGTTATCAGTCACACAGAGTCATGAATTTGGGATGCGCAGCCATATAAATTGAGGTAGATACTAATAAATAAACAAATTATGTTTGTCCACCAATATCAGTGAGACTCAGTATCAAAAGCAATCTATACCCCCCACCCCAAAGCACAAATAGATAAGCCAGAAAAATGTGTTTTGTTATATGTTGACCCAAATAATTGCCAGGATATTTACAGAAATATATAACTTCCTCCCCCCCCCAAAAAAAAAAATCCCATAAAGGTTGATATTCAATTAACATTCCACATTAATGACAATGATAAAATAAATAGCCAAGAATGTTTTGAAAGGCTGGTAAAATTAAAAGCTCTTTGTTCAAGAGATCATCTCAATTTAGCTAATGAAAGTCTTGGTGACTTGTCTTGCTATATGTGGTTTGGCTAAAACAGTTATCTGTGTGTCAGTGAAGATTCTTGGTCATCCAGGTAGAGTTGTCTGGAAATCATGGAATTGGACTTCTTTTCTTTTTGGTTTGAAAAGTTTCACAGCTTATCCAAGTAGCTTCTTCTTCATAGAATGTTCTATGTGCCTCTTCCAGAATACAGCAATGTCCTGTTATAAATTCCAACTCTACAGTTGAGTAAGGATTAAACCATTGAAAAGATTTAAAATTAGGGAGGTCATATCTCCAGTAAACTCTATCAGGTTTTCATGTTTTGAAGCTACTAATGAAGCTGAAATGCCAAAATGGATGTATGTGATGCATCCCGGCCATAAATTATTGTAAAGTGCTACATTGGCCATTTGCTAAATTTCTGCCCAAATGTACTCATTTATATTTCTAAATGCTAAGTAAATTGTGCTATAGTAGTGCTTAAAATCACAGCCCCCAAATAATCACATGGCACAATGTCTATTTTGTAATGAATAATACATATAGAATTGTGCATAAGACAAATTGTAATGACATTTGTTCGTTTAATTAAAGCAACAACATGGCGACCATGGGGAAAAAAATCTTCAAAGACTTCTAGTTTCATTTATGTTTTCCAACTTGGAATTATGATACTTTTCTTTGCTTATTTATCAGGTCCCAAACTCTAGTGCAGCGGTAAATTATTTCTCTTACAAAGGAAAAACAAGATCTATAACTTACTTACTTTCTTTACTTTTCACTCTGTAACCTTTAGTCCTTTCATTCCTACTTTGGGTTACAAGGGTATAAAACCAGTAATTAACAACTTCTTTATTGCCTTTGCAATAGTAATTGCCATGTATAGCCTTGAGGTACTAAGAATAAAAGATTGTTTTCCCTCCCCCTGGCCCCCATATTTAACTAGCATTCAGTAGTTATTATTAGGATCTTGCCAGCACGTCACCTTATGTTACAGTGGTGTAATTCCTTACATAGTGACCTCCGCATGCAGAAATCAATACTTATGCTGTAATATTTTCCCTCTACTTGCTATTCCAGAACAGCTGCCAACAACAATCTTCCCCCTCCCCCCCCCCAAGAAAAACAGAACTCAGAGAGATTAGATATCAATTATCGTGAAAGTGTCTGAAACTTCAAAGGACTGCAGAGAAGGGGAAACCATAGTTTATCAGTAGAGCTTAAGCGTCCCAAAATTATCTCTCACGTCACCCAGATGTTGACCAGCGGTGAGGAATGGAAGTGAGAAGACCTCAGAGAGAAAAGGGAAACATATTGAGGGTTTGGAATGCATGGAAGAGAAAATGAAAATGCAATTTATGCATGGTTGATTTGGGGCAAAGTTGGACAATGAAATAGCATATGAACCAACAGCAAATATAAATATCATTCTTAAGTTTCACTTTCTCACAAGTGAATAGTGTAGTGTAGCAACAGAAAGTTAACATTTGGTACATTCCTAACAAGACAGGTTGGTTTGTATTAACAAGTTTAAGTGCCGATTATTTCATTTCTCTCTGGAAATTTTGAAACCAACTAGACTACAGGGCCAAAGCCAACCAGTTTCCCTCACCAAATAAAGAGAAAAGCATGGTACAGGGGCAGAGAAAGCCTTTTATAATTTTGAAAGGACCAATGATAAACATCCATTTGAGCAACCCCACCAACGCGTGCACACATGCACACACTTTATTCTTGCTATATCCTACAGGTTTATCATCTGAAGGCAATAGCCTAGTGATTGTGTGAGAAATGTGAAACACCTCTTGAGTTTAATCATGTTTCATCCTATTTTGACAAGTAACAGTAAACACTGATCTGTCTGATCATTTCAAAGACCAAATGATAGCTTGAATAGGCTCAGGGCAATTACTAGGGAAAAGATGCTGCAGTGATCACCTTCAAAAGCCATAATGCAAAATATGCCCAATATAAGATGATCACTGCAGCATCTTTTCATTCTTATAACATTTTTGAGTCAGATATTGGCTGCTGAGGGTGTAGGCTTTGAAAGATTTTCAGACAACATATACTCTCACAAAGTATACTGTATGGTTATATCCTAGGAGTTCTTGTATGCTTTGATTGGAAAGGTTAGTGTTAGTGCTAGTTAGATTCCTTCTATAGAAGAATTGTGGGAATATACTTTGCTGACTGGAATATCTTTGCATATTAAAAGTAAACATGATGCAAAGTTTAACCCAATCTGGAAACTATTTCTAGATTATAATTTAATACATAGAATTGTACCAGATGCAAAATTTGGGATTCATTCCACATAAACACTTAATATTTCAATTATATAAGAGTTCTTAAATTAGAATAGACTTTTACTAGTGTAGACAGAATTTATCATAGTTTACCATCTTATGGTAATTTCATGGTTCATACTGTGCTGACTGCAGTTATTGTTGTTTAGATTGTAATTATGATCTTCAGGTTTTTAAAATGATGCATTTAATTACTATCAATTAATTATATATTGATAAATTACTATATATATATATATATATATATATATATATATATATATATATATATATATATATATATATATATATATATATATATATATATATATATATATATATATATATATATATATATATATATATATATATATATATAAAACAATGCTAAAAACTGACAGTTGATTCCTGGGAGTGTTCATGATAAAAGCTTATAAATATAAATGAGCACCAGGAAAACAAAACCCTTTAAAAAATTTTAAAAGGTTTTAATAAATAAATAATGACCCAAGCTTTCGCCGGCTTTTCTGCCGGCATCTTCAGGGATCCGTGTCAGTCAATGGGAGGCCACTCCTTATATTACAGCCGCATTTGCACCCGGTCCATAGGTGCTGTCGCGATGTTCCACCGGCCAATCACCGCTCCAATTCCATTCTCATTTCAATGAGTTGATCTACCTGGACCTTGCCTACTTCACACGATCGTTCCACACCCATTCTCTGTTTCCTGCCTATTTCTTATTCAATACGCACACCTCTCCTTTTCCTCGGTCTTCCCCCTTTTTCTTCT
>NW_015387236.1:6583-8443 GCF_001527695.2 Protobothrops mucrosquamatus | reverse complement strand
CACCTCCTCTCTCTCTCTCTCCATCGGGGTTTGGTATTTCTGTAGAGCAGCTGCGCGCGAGCGGGTAATCGGCCCTACAAAGGGACATTGTTGTGCTTTTACTTCTCTTTCCCTAATCTCCTCCTCCTTCCCGCCGTCCACCTCCCCCATCCCATCCGGTGGCCGCTGTACTCTACCTACCTGGTCTTTCTTCCCCCCCCTCTTGTCCAGACATCCTATCTACCCTCTCTATCTCTCCCCTCTCCTCAATCCACACTCCTCCGTCTGCTCGCTGGGTGGTCAATCCCAGCTCACTCTCCTCCCCCTTGCCCCCCCGGGAGCACGTACATGCACATACATCATTTACACTGTGCTCCCACTTATCCTGCCACCATGCACTAAAAAAATGTTTAGATCCAAAATGGAGCTCACCCAGGAAGCTTTTGACTATTGAAGAATAAAGGGATAACAGCTGATGCCAACCTTTATTTTGGAGTGGGACTGTTTAATCAATTTATTGGTTATATATGATCATAGCCTGCTACAAGTCTATATGAAGTTTGGTGGCATAGAAATCCCGTAAATAGGTAAATTAATAATGCTTATTTATTTGCTTTAATTTGCACTGGCAGAGTTCCTCACATTCATATCCCTCCTACAAATATGTGTTTCTTCTCAAAAAAAATTGTGCCACTGTCCAAGTTAGTTGTATGCTGAAGAACTAAAGCAATACATATAACTATCAAAACATTCCACCACCCTCACTTATAAGTATAACTATTATTTCCAGGTCTAACATTTATCTAGCAACATTACTAAAAGCCTCAAAACAACCAGCCTATAAAGATGCATATGAAATTGTTTCCACTTCATAAATCTAATCAGTTTGTCTATTCTGAAAGACAACAGATCTCCAGAGTCCCAGCAGAAGGTTTCCCCATCATCTGCCTCCTAATCCTTTTATCTGGAAAAATTAAATCAGTGTTCTGCTTGTAAGGCAGAATCTCAGTCATCCAGCAATAACCTAACTGAAGTGACCAATTAACAACAAAGAAGGAAGCCCACCAGACTTTCTTTTCTTGAGACGTATACATGTGCTGCTTCCTATCTATAAGTGTCCTTCAATGACTGAATGTTGTCCTATGAGAAAAGTATTTTAGATGGAGTTTATTGAATACCACTCTTATCTAGAAAAGTTCTTTATTCAACTGCAGGGTTTTTGTTTGTTTGTTTGAAGTTGCAAAAGCAAGGAGAAGTCTTTACCAATGTCTTAGTAGTTCATGTGAGGCTTAAGAGAAACAAATTGCAGGAGAGCTCCATAATATCAGTGCTACGATAGATTACTCTGCTCTCAAGCAGCATGGAGTTGAAACTATCCACAGAATACTGGTTTTTGACCAGTTGAAGCTCTCAAGCATTTTTCAGATACAATTTACTCTGAAATTAACTCTTAATAATACACAAATATATAACCATTCAATATATAAGCTGGCAGGAATAGCCAACACTCCAGAAAATAGGCTTAGGATACAGGAGGATCTGGACAGACTTGAACACTGGGCGCTATCTAACAAAATGAAATTCAATGGTGAAAAAAGTAAGGTTCTACATTTAGGTAAGAAAAACCAAATGTACAGATATAGTATAGGGGGAACCTTGCTCAATAGTAGTAACTGTGAGATGGACCTCGGAGTCCTAGTGGACAATCACTTAAATATGAGCCAGCAGTGTGCTGCAGCTGCCAAAAAGGCCAACACAGTGCTGGGCTGCATTAACAGAGGGATAGAATCAAGATCACGTGAAGTATTAATACCACTTTACAATGCCTTGGTAAGGCCACACTTGGAATACTGCATCCAGTTTTGGTCACCACGATGTAAA
>NW_015387236.1:0-5365 GCF_001527695.2 Protobothrops mucrosquamatus | reverse complement strand
TAAGGTTATGGGTAGTCCTCGACATATGACCACAACTGAGCCCAAAATTTCTGTTGCTAAGTGAGACATTTGTTGTGAATTTTGCCCCATTTTATGACCTTTCTTGACACATTTGTTAAGTGAATTGTGAACTGCAATTGTTAAGTTGTTAAATCAATCTGGCTTCCCCATTGACTTTGCTTATCAGAAAGTTGCAAAAGGTGATCACATGATCTTGGGACACAGCCAAGGTCATAAATATGAATCAGTTGCCAAGCGTCTGAACTTTGATCACGTGACCATTGGGATGCCACAACAATCGTAAGTGCGAAAAATGGTCATAAGTCACTTTTTTCAGTGCCATCGTAACTTTGAACAGTCACTAAATGAACTGTTGTAAGTTGAGAACTACCTGTATTTAGTTATTTTTATTAAATGTGTATGCTGCCATAATACTAATGGTCTGTACTTCTTGCCTGGATTATTGTGAAGGGCTAACACATGGTGGCAATTCAGTGGTGATGCTATGCACATCAGGGAATGTTGATTTTTTTTTTCTGTATATATTTTTATTTTATTCAGAGCAAAGTTTTTTTAAAAAGTGGCATATAATAAAGGATTAGGACAAAATATATTTTGATTCTCATTAGATTACATGAGTTAAGCCCAATTAATGTGTTTTTACACTTTTTATATAATTTAAGGAAATAAAATACAAGCTCTCTTTTTTAAAGGCTCTGATCACTGTAACCAAAATTTTTGGGGGAACGCATGTGGTCTTGAAACTACAGGGTGTGCACACCTATCAAAATATTCATAAACATTATAACTGATAAAAGAAAAATAGTTGTGATTCTGGTCAGTATAGTTCCTATTAAAAGTAGAAAGCCTGTTTAGCTGAAGTAACAGCTCAGATAAGTTCTGGGATGAAAAGGTAGCAAGCTGCATGGAGATCAGCAGGGATGAGGACTGAAAAGTCAGTTTGGCCCCCCCAAAAAAACCTTGGAAAAGAACAAGGAAATAATGAGAAGGGACACACAAAACCTGATGGAGAACATGATACTCATCCAATAAAATGCTAGCATTCTAGGATTAAATATATATGGGATAGACTTTTTTCTCCCGAAGCTTTCATATTTATGAAGGTCAACAGATGATTACAACTTATTATCATATCTGGTGGACATGTAGGGATGTTAAAGCCTTTTGGATTAAGATTTGGTGGAACCTTCAACAGATTTTTAAGAAAAAGATAAAATTTACACCGCAATTATTTTTATTGGGCATCATGGATAATTTGGATTCAAAAGAAATGAACTTGATGTTATACTGTATAACAGCAGCAAGGACATTGATTGCTCAAAAAGGAAAAAGGACTATGGATGATTGGAGACAGAAAGTTTCATATTTTGCAGAAATGGCAAAAATATCCGCATACCTGAAGGATCAGTCTCAAGAGAAATTTATTTTGGTATGGAGAAGATGGATAGATTATATTCAGAGAAAATATGAAATGAACAATTATCATATAGCCTTTGGTTAATTATTGTTATTTATAAATATTTTTATATATAATTTATATATATAGTTTATAGTTAAGTTGATTATTGTATATTAGAGTTACAGTAAGTTTATACTTGTTTATATTATGAATGGGTTGTTTGGGTTAAACTTGGATTATTATGTGATTATTCCTGTACTCAGTTCTGGGAAGTCCAGGGGGGGAGGGGAGAAGGGGATTAGGGGATAGAAATTATAAAAATTGATGTATTTATATATTATAGGTAAATAATGGAATTGTATTAAAAAGAGGAGATGCTCGGCTGGTACCCCAAACTGCACTCGATGAGGTGGTTAAGAAGGGAGATGGGATGTAGGGAGGTGGAAAGGAGGAAGGAGGAGAGGTTGTGGGTTTAGGGGGAGGAAGGAAGAGGAAAGTGAATGAGGGTGGAGGCAAGGCGGGGACTGCCGAGCGTCTCCGAAAATGTATTGAGTAGGATTATCTTTTTTGCTTGTGTAAGTAAATGCATCATATTGGTATTTGTTGTTTAATTACAAAAATTAATAAAATTTTATAATAAAAAAAAAGAAGTTGTCAAAGAGTGATGCATCGTTAGTCAATAAACTGCAAGATGTTCATTCTCAATCATCCCCACAAGAATAAATGCCTTCGGTTTTACTGTATACAAGATTTCCAGGAAGTTTTTTAAGTGCACACACAAACATAAACTCAAAACCACAGAGACGGATTTCACAGCTTTATGGACTTTGTGGGAGGGGTTTCACTACCAGATAGGGGAAATGCTATGGTTTTACTGGTTTTCCAAGGGGATTAGTGATTCTGTGGTATGATCTGCTAGGTCTTGGAATTTGAAACTGTAGGAGAAGAGCTGGCAGAGCTGGGGGTGGTGGAGTTAAGTGCATCATAAGCTTGGACTCCTTACATTTCCCTACAAATGATCCAAGTTCAACCCCTCCTGAATACTGTTAACCCTTATCTGGTGTCAATTTAGTACTGAACTTTAATTGACACAAGATTCTTGTGTACAGGCTTGAATAAATCTTCTGTGCTGCAAACTTAATGGCTGGTCCTGATCATTTGCACCTAAAAAAAACACTGGATAATACACATGATATTTTTCTAAACAACAAAACAGAGAGACCTCTGGCTATACAGTAAGACTACTAAAAAAACATTCATGTAATCACAAGTCTGGTTAATGAGTTACTTTGTGTTAAGTATATCATATGCTATGTTGAACAGCGTTTATTCCAGTTCCATATTCCAATCCATTCTCTTACTTTATCATGCTTTAATCTGTTCCTTAAATAACTAACCCTAAATGTAATACATAGACTTCAAATCCTTAATGCTAAGAAAAAATAGTTGTCTCTATTCTCTTTTCCCTGAGATTAGAGATGTTATAAATATATCTCCTCTTACATCCATGTAGAAAAATGTAATCATTCCTCATTCCATGTTTAAAATGAAAAGCAATCACAGGAAACTCAAATGCAGAATAGGGTCTGAGCGGCGGAGTGAATGGTTGCAGAGCTCTCTTCTGCCTTGCTGAATGTCACTCAAAAGCAGGAGTCTCCAAACTTGCCAACTTTAAGACTTGTTCCCCAACCAGCATGAGTGACATTTTGTTCCCCAACCAGCATGAGTGACATTTTGTGGGACTAGAAGGCTGAGTCTTTGTTTGATTTACCAGAACTCTTTCAAATTCTTCTAAAATTAGAGATGTATTTACTTATTCATTCATTCCTTCTTTCCGTGTCTATAAACCACTAGATGAGTAGTGATTGATTATATATTGTAATCAGCAATTATCAGCAATTTATTAGAAAAAGCATTTAAGAAATTCTGGCATTCCAGATGTTAATGTACAATAACATCCGGCAGCTACATGGCCAATGGCAACAGATATTGCAAGTGGTAGTTCAGCAATGNCATCAACCATTGTGACTGGTTAAGTTCGTGCCTGAAAGACCTACTTCAACAAGAAGAGCCTGCCACCCATCAATGCTGCATGAGTCCCGGTTGTAAGACATCTCACCGATCTCTAAAGAACATCACCGCAAGGCTGGACAAGGGGGGTTGTGGCTGGGAGGGCCTGGGCATTGGCGGCCTCTAAAGAGGTAGCGCTACATATATTAGAGTTACAGTAAGTTTATACTTGTTTATATTATGAATGGGTTGTTTGGGTTAAACTTGGATTATTATGTGATTATTCCTGTACTCAGTTCTGGGAAGTCCGGGGGGGGAGGGGAGAAGGGGATTAGGGGATAGAAATTATAAAAATTGATGTATTTATATATTATAGGTAAATAATGGAATTGTATTAAAAAGAGGAGATGCTCGGCTGGTACCCCAAACTGCACTCGATGAGGTGGTTAAGAAGGGAGATGGGATGTAGGGAGGTGGAAAGGAGGAAGGAGGAGAGGTTGTGGGTTTAGGGGGAGGAAGGAAGAGGAAAGTGAATGAGGGTGGAGGCAAGGCGGGGATAAAATTTTATAATAAAAAAAAAGAAGTTGTCAAAGAGTGATGCATCGTTAGTCAATAAACCGCAAGATGTTCATTCTCAATCATCCCCACAAGAATAAATGCCTTCGGTTTTACTGTATACAAGATTTCCAGGAAGTTTTTTAAGTGCACACACAAACATAAACTCAAAACCACAGAGACGGATTTCACAGCTTTATGGATTTTGTGGGAGGGGTTTCACTACCAGATAGGGGAAATGCTATGGTTTTACTGGTTTTCCAAGGGGATTAGTGATTCTGTGGTATGATCTGCTAGGTCTTGGAATTTGAAACTGTAGGAGAAGAGCTGGCAGAGCTGGGGGTGGTGGAGTTAAGTGCATCATAAGCTTGGACTCCTTACATTTCCCTACAAATGATCCAAGTTCAACCCCTCCTGAATACTGTTAACCCTTATCTGGTGCCAATTTAGTACTGAACTTTAATTGACACAAGATTCTTGTGTACAGGCTTGAATAAATCTTCTGTGCTGCAAACTTAATGGCTGGTCCTGATCATTTGCACCTAAAAAAACACTGGATAATACACATGATACTTTTCTAAACAACAAAACAGAGAGACCTCTGGCTATACAGTAAGACTACTAAAAAAGCATTCATGTAATCACAAGTCTGGTTAATGAGTTACTTTATGTTAAGTATATCATATGCTATGTTGAACAGCGTTTATTCCAGTTCCATATTCCAATCCATTCTCTTACTTTATCATGCTTTAATCTGTTCCTTAAATAACTAACCCTAAATGTAATACATAGACTTCAAATCCTTAATGCTAAGAAAAAATAGTTGTCTCTATTCTCTTTTCCCTGAGATTAGAGATGCTATAAATATATCTCCTCTTACATCCATGTAGAAAAATGTAATCATTCCTTATTCCATGTTTAAAATGAAAAGCAATCACAGGAAACTCAAATGCAGAATAGGGTCTGAGCGGTGGAGTGAATGGTTGCAGAGCAATCTTCTGCCTGGCTGAATGTCACTCAAAAGCAGGAGTCTCCAAACTTGCCAACTTTAAGACTTGTGGACTTCAACTCCCAGAGTTCCTCATCCAGCATGAGTGACATTTTGTGGGAATAGAAGGCTGAGTCTTTGTTTGATTTACCAGAACTCTTTCAAATTCTTCTAAAATTAGAGATGTATTTATTTATTCATTCATTCCTTCTTTCCGTGTCTATAAACCACTAGATGAGTAGTGATTGATTATATATTGTAATCAGCAATTATCAGCAATTTATTAGAAAAAGCATTTAAGAAATTCTGGCATTCCAGATGTTAATGTACAATAACATCCGGCAGCTACATGGCCAATGGCAACAGATATTGCAAGTGGTAGTTCAGCAATG
>NW_015387235.1:362647-384892 GCF_001527695.2 Protobothrops mucrosquamatus | reverse complement strand
GCACCCACAAGCTTGTAAATAGCGTGTGCGTGCTCCCCTAACCTGATATGGTCCTCTGCTCCCGCCATATCTGCCTCTCCCACTGACCGTACTGATACCTCTCTCCTCCCTCCACCCCCCAACCTCCTCCCCCACCCTTTCTACACCGCAACCCCCAGACATGGCTGGTCCTGACCTAAGGAGAACCTCCCCCCTCCCAACCACCCTTGTTCCCCCTAAAACCCCCTATATTTTGGAGAGAACTTTATGCATAACAAGAGAGTTGTTTAACACATCACTGCTTCAAAACACATGCACATGCAATCCCATTAGTTTTGTTCTGGTTCACACTTCTACAACACAGGCATACAGCACTACAGAGGAGGAGGAATGTATGTTATAATGTCATGATGCAAATCCTAAATTTTTGCACCTGGTTTCCAACAGCAATGCTGTTCCTTTCCAGATGTTGTTGTATTACAGTTTCTGGCAATCTCACCAATATAATCAGTGGTGTTTGGTGCATAAAATATAACTCTTTATCATCTGAAGCCCACAACCTCACCACCATTAGTATGCACCCACCTATTCGTGGAAGTATGATATATTGATTACATCTGGACATGCTTCTGAGTAAAATAAATCTCTAAGTCCCAGTCTGACAATACATTAAAATAATATATTTACAATTAGCTGTTGCCATTTGTATTTGCATGAAAGTAATTTAAATTACTGTAAGTTTAAAACATTTTATGTCATTACTACAAAATGTTTCTAAATGATTTAGAACATTTTTAAGAAAGAGTGAAGCAACAAGAAATGAAAGAGTTAATGTAAGTTAATTTTATTACAATGAACATCACAACTGTGGCTAAAATATAACAAGCATAACCCAAACCATACAACAAATTTTGGAATATTATTGTGGTTTATACCCAGCTCACTCCTAGACAATCCCTGTATCCATATCCCAAAAAGAGCACACTTTTGAAGTTAGTATTACAAATATATAAATAAATAATCTTGATATAACTTCAAAAAAAAAGTTAACTAGCAAAATGGGACCAAAAAAACAAGCAAAAGTAAGGAGAGAAAACAACAAGCAAAAAATAAAAGGGCAGATATCAATAATCTACATGGTTGTAGATATGTATGCATCAAAGACATAACACTTTCCAGAGTCCCTGTGAACTCCTAAAGACAGTGGCATGGGTTTTTTCTAGCCTTAAGCTTTTATGTACATAACAGCAGGCCAATAAAGACAGATTAGCAATTGTTCATCCTTTATTCTGCACCATGAAGAAAACAATGGGTATGGGTGATGTATCCAGAAATAAAATTAGTATTTTGTAGCATACAGTGGCACAACAATTACCAATTCTACTGATGATGTTGGGATAGCAATTATTTTGTAGATAATATTCTAAAAAATAAGGGTAAAATGGTCCTATAAAGCATGATTCAGAATCTCCAACAAGGGAAAAAGTGCTGTGAGACACATATGTGATGAAATCTACCAAATAAGAACGTCAACCCTTGCCAAAATGCCAAAATGAAGACCCATTGATGTTTTGGAGCAGTAGTGGAAGCTGATGCTGAACTCTTTATTAAAAATTCTCATGATTCAAGAGGCTAAGGATTACATTGCATTTAACCTGGCAACCAGAATTCCAGCTTCTCAGAATGGCGTGGTGGCTCAGTGGTTAAAGTGCTGGGCTTGGCTGGAAAGTCAGGAATCCAGGTTCGAAACTCAAACACCATATGACAGGGTGAGTTCTTGTCTTCGCCTCAGGTTCTGCCAACCTAGCAGTTTAAAAGCATACAAATGGAAGTAAATAAATAGGTACCACTTTGGTGGGTAGGTAACAGTGCTCCATGACGTCATGCTATCCACATGACTATGGAAATGTCTTTGGACAGCTCAGGCTCAGTGGCCTTGAAATGGAGATGAGCACCACTCCCTATAGTCAGCAATGACTAGTGGAATAAAATCTGCAGGGACTCTTTACTTTTACCTTTGTTCCTCAAGATTACCAAAAACCTCTTACAAAACCACTTAAGGGGGAAAAAAATCTCCAGTGAACAGCCAAGGTAGATCTGACAAACTTTGATTAAATCATTTCTAATAGTGGCAGTTTTCTAAACTCACTAACTTGTATGACATCAAGAGATAAAACTTTTCCTTCAAAAACTTTACAGACTTTGAAATAAACTGACTCTCTTTCCAGAGAAGAGTTTAAGAGATGCAGCTGTGCTCCTTTGGACACTTGCTCAGTTTTCTTTTTCGTTGATTTACCTGGTGTACCTTTTCAATAGTTTTCTATTAAAAAAACCCTCTGGAGGCTCTAAGGATCAAAAGCTGGGAAAGATGGAAAGAAAGAGAAGAAAAGGATGACTAGAAGTGAGGTAGATAGACTCAGTTAACTGTGGTGATTGGTAAACATTGGAAGAGGTGAAGGACCAGATTAGGGCCACATAGTTATGGGGGAAAAAATCTATCTAAGTGGTTGCTAAGAGTAGACATTGACACATATTCAATGGAGATGCTTTGGTAATTAGCAATCAGTTGTTCAGCTTTAGCTGGAGACCTCAGCACTTTTTCAGGCCCATCTAAGTGACATAAAAGATAATTGAAATATCAGCAGAGAATACAAATGGAACTGCTCATACCCCAAAAGAGGAAGGTCAACATTTGGCTTCAGAAAAGTCCTGCCAAAGTAAATAGATTCACTACAGAAGAATTAATAAAAAAGCAACAAAGATAATTAGGGAGCTGGAAACTAAAACATATGAAGAATGGTTGCAGGAATTAGGTTTGTCTAGTCTAGTGAAAAGAAGGACTGGGGATCACATGATAGCAGTGTTCCAATACTTGAGATGCTGCCACAAAAAATAAGGGGTCAATCTATTCTCCAAAGCACCAGAAAGCAGGACAAAAAACAATGGATGGAAATTAATCAAGGAGATAAGCAATCTAGAACTAAGGAGAAATTTCCTAACAGTGAGAACAATTAACCAGTAGAATGGTTTGCCTTCAGAAGTTGTGGGTGCTCCATCACTGGAAGCTTTTAAAAAGAGAACGGACAGCCACTTGTCTGGAATGGTATAAGGTCTCCCGCTTGAGCAAAGGGTTGGACTAGAAGACCTCCAAGGTCCCTTACAACTGTGTTATTCTGTAATATACAAACCAAATATGGGGGCAATGATTAATGTTAACAGTTTTTTCCTCTATACAAGAAGAATTAAGTAAAAAAAAACATCTTGTAATCAACATAATATTATACATTGCTTGAATATCAGAGTAAGAGTACTGCAAACAACAAGTCTTATGCCCAGAAAGTCCCATCCACAAGTAACCACAAATATTAATTGATAACATATGGCAAAAGTTGTCACCTGATCTAGAGAGAATGTAGGGTTAGAAATAGAAAGACTAAGTACAGTATCCTAAGTACTTGTACTGTATTATATACCAAGAACACCTTACAAAACAATTGGTGCCAACTGCAATTTTTAGATATAGTATGATATAGAAATGTATTTTTTTCTGTAAAGTTTTCAGTGATTGGGCTGTTCAGTAAAGCTGGTGAAATAACTAAAGCAGGTGGTAGGGTTTCCTAAAGATGGAGATCATTTGGACCATTATTTTCGATGAGCATTCCTAAATTATTTCCTAGTTCCTTCTGATAGAGCATAAACCTTGGAATGGGAAATTTCCCCATTTAACTCATTTTTGCTCCCATGTTCTGCCTCTCCTAATTCAGAAATTACACAAAAGCAGAGTTAGATGTTATGAAAATCAACATATATTGTTTATCCCTATAAATCAGGTACATAAGATGTCTTGCAATAATTATATGTGTGATGAAGTACAGTCATCCAATCCTAATTTCTGAACTTGTATGGATCATTGATCCCAGTATAAATATATGAATGCAATTTCTGAAACTATGCTGCCAATAGGAGTAGAAGAATGCCTTCAAGCCTATTTCATAGAATAATTCAGAGGGATATTGTAGTCAATCACAATTAAATCCATTGGGATACTCAGCAGAAATAACAAAGTTGCATCCTTCTTGTATGTTTTTGCAGAAAACCTTACCTTAGGACAGGGATTTTCAAACTTGGTCCTTTTATGACTTGTGGACTTCAACTCCCAGAATTCCTCAGCCAGCGTGCCTGATTGAGGAAATCTGGGAGTTGAAGTCCACAAGTCATAAAAGGGCCAAGTTTGAAGACCCCTGCCTTAGGACACACAAGCTGATTTTTACCTCCAAATCAAGCCTGAATTCAATCAGAAGTGGATTGAAATAACCAGTTTCTTCCAATGTTTTTTCTACTTCGAAACCCAGCCATATGGGATATAATACACTCAGGCTCATGAGGTAAATTATAGGTTCATGAGCTCAACAGCTAAATATGAACCTACAGTACTTCTCCTTGGCCTCAGTATAAACATAACCATATATTCTCTCAAATTCTCGATAACACAAGAATCCATTCTAATGGTATTCCAACTGGGCTTTAGTTAAATGTTTGTGATGGATATCTCTCTTCTCATCTGTTTATTTTTTTCCTCCTCCATAATTGTCTTCCATTTTAACTTTTTAAGACAATGAGGAATTAAAGAAAAACATAATGAAGACATTATAGATCCCTGAGATAATAAGATGAGCACAGGAATGTGGCTGAAGAATCATATATTTTATTATGATAAACCTGATTCAGATAAACAGAGGCATTAGTGAGAATTATTGCACTTCAGTGTACCAGCATGGTAGCACAGATCTATAACACTAGTTATGTAAAGACATTATTTTGTAAGAACATTGCAAAATTACAGTCTTTTTTTAATTAGAGCCAAACTGTGCAAAAGGAAATGTGAAATAGTTCTTGAATATAAGCGCAAATTAGAATGAAGCTACTCTTAGTTATTATGTTACTGTCTTAAGAGAAACATCCAGATAGGCTCTAATCCATTTTCACACAACAAAAATTAAAATTCGTTGAAGAAAAATTGAAGGACAAACATTCAACAATTCAGCGCCTTTAGCTTGTGAATTGGGTAAAAGTCTGTAGGAACTGGAAAGGAGACAAATATAGATGATAGTTTGCTGAACACAGAATCATAGAGATGAAGAGTGTTCCAATATCTCAGGGGCTGCCACAAAGAAGAGGGAGTCAAGCTATTTTCCAAAGCGCCTGAAGGCAGGACAAGAAGCAACGGGTGGAAACTAACCAAGGAGAGAAGCAACCTAGAACTAAGGAGAAACTTCCTGACAGTTAGAACAATTAACCAGTGGAACAACCTGCCTCCAGAAGCGGTGAATGCTCCAACACTGGAAGTTTTTAAGAAGAGACTGGACAGCCATTTGTCTGTAGTGGTATAGGGTTTCCTGCCTGAGCAGGGGGTTGGACTAGATGACCTCCAAGGTCCCTTCCAACTTTATTATTATTATTATTATTATTATTATTATTATTATTATTATTATTATTATTATTATTATTATTACTACTACTACTACTACTACTACTACTACTACTACTACTCAGAGGTCTTCTAGTCTGGAGTTGTAGACCCCAAGTCCTGGAAGGGGAACGTTGTTAGGAGTACATAAAGGTTCTGGAGTATATGTACAGTACCTTATAAGCATTTAAGAAAAAAATATACATTAATTTAAAATTAATTAAAATTAAAACGATTAGACACTACAACAAAGTTTGTTTGTGTAACTTCTCCATTATTGCAAGAATTATTCCGATAAGAGTCTTGCTTGTCCTTGAATTTTCAGTCTTCCTTGGTAATGTGCTATTTCCTCCTAGATCAAAAGTGCCCCCTTTTGGCCTTTTTACCACTATTTGCAGTACTCCAAACATTTACAATTGCTTTAAAGCTAAAAGGTGGTTTGAAAGCAATTTTTCACTTTTGTTCAAGAGTTTTCTTTCTGGTTCCAGTTTATTTCAAGTAGATCTACTTTAAACGCTAAAAGTTTTTTTTTCTTCCACATCACTTAGAAACTGTTAGAAACTGTTAGCATCCCCACTAAACGACACGAAGCCAAAGTAATAATGCAACCATTTTATAGTGTGCAATTGGGTCGATGTATTTGCCCAGTGGAAGAGGTTCACTGTAGATTTTAAGATCAACCCAGTGGTGGGATTCAGCCGGTTTGCACCACTTCAGCAGAACCGGTAGCTAATTTTTTTTGTTCCCCAGGCCCAGAATGGACTTCCGGAAGCGGCATCCACACATAGAACTGGTTCTTCATATATTTGAATCCCACCACTGGATCAACCTTCTGGGTTCCTACATGAGTCTTCAGGTTTGCCATAAGATTGGAAGTGGGTTTGATAAAGTGGATATCTTGATTGTTATTTTCCTGGGTGTCTGAAACTGATGACTACTGGATTAGGCTCCCTAGTAACAAGAGGTAGCTTTCACTCAGAGAGGAAGTCAAGAAATAGGAATAGCAATAGCAATAGCACTTAGATTTACATACCCCTTCACAGTGCTTTACAAGCCCCCTCTAAGCAGTTTACAGAGTCAGCATATTGCCCACAACAATCTGGGCCCTTTTTTTATTTTACCAACCTTGGAAGGATGGAAGACTGAGTCAACTTTGAGCCAGTGAAAATCAAACTGCTGGCAATCGGCAGTCAGCTGAATTAGCCTTCAGTGCTGCATTCTAACCACTGCATCACCATGGCTTCATAAGCTGTACTTCCTTCTTGTGAGAAGTCATGAAATCTCTGGGCCAAATCCAAGCTTGCAAGAGCATATACAGTAATAGAAAATCCTTGATACAGAGTGGCAATATATGATCACTCTTGGTCAAGCTGGTTTGAACTGTAATGGTTGTAGCATAGCTCAAGACCAGCCAATGACTGGCAATTTTTGATGGGTAAACTATATCCACCATACAAAGTTCTTATCTGGCTGGACTAGAGGCTCTTTTTATTTGGCAGTTAATGGGAGTACGTATCTGAAACATCCCTGCAGCTTTCAGGCAATTGAGGACATGAATCATGTTTTATTATACTGTAAATTTAAAAGGATTTATGAACACCACAAACTTTCTTTTCTTAGAGGCTATAACAAGTAAAGGAGATGAGGTATTCATTCATTCAATTCATTCATTCATTCATCTTTGAGCATTAAAAACAAACAATCAAACAAAAATCCCGGAAATGTCACACAACCATAAACAAAAGATTAATTTTGATGATTTTCTATATATGGCTATATTGTGCCCTAGCATACTATTACTAATACTAATGCTAAAAAGACCTAAAACTTCAGAATCAAATCATAGAGTCATTTAAAGTAAGACTAACCCAAATAAAATGGCATGTGACTAAAAGAAATCACTCAAATTCTAAACTTAATGCTGTTAGAGATAATTAAGAAAATAACAGTATCCCATCACAACATATCTCTGTTTCAGTGAACATATGTTACCAAGTCAGTTTCCACCTAGTTTTGATAGATGTATGGCAGAATTTGGTTCTGATTTGTATGAAAGGAGGATTTCCATATAAAGGCAGTCTATATGCCCATGATATTTTGCTACTTGTAGATAAATGAAATGAGTTCTGGATTCTCAGTAGAAGCTCCAGTAAAATCAAACATGAGCAGTAGTTTCTGCAGCCTATGCCACAAGGACACAATTGAGTAGCAGAGGCTATTATTTGTACTGGATGGCAGAGCATTAAACTGAGTTAATATTAAAGCCCTGCTCAGCTTGGAAACTGTGATAAAATTTAAATATCCCACAGGTCTGAGCAACGAAGATCAACTATTTAAAAAAGTGTTTCTGGGTAATTGAGTTAAATAGCTGAACTGAGTTGGTCAAATTGAATTTCTACTGTATGTCCAGTAATGCTGTGTCATTACTTGTTTAACCTGTTTGTACCCTAATAACTCGACAGCTTAGAGAAACTATAGACTCCATGGAATTACAGCTTCTGTAATAGATATCTCCATCTACATTGAAATTATCCACTAAGGTCAAAGGGGACAAGCTGATAGAAAGTTATTTGGCTTATATGTATTTTTTAATAGCAAGATATACATTTTACTTCTCCTTTTGGAGTACTTGGTCAATGTCTCATTCAAAAGCTAACATTTGTGGCACAGCTATGAAAATTTGATCTCAGCATGTATCTGATACAGGGGAACACATTTATAGCTATCTCCAAAACGGTTAACTGTCCTCTTTTGTTCCCTCTGTAATTTAATTAAAAAGTGTTCATTTTTGATGACATGTATATCTAAATGATCAATATTAAGAAACATTTGATCACAAACTGCACTATCACCATGGAATAATTTTGGAAGCAACTTCTTGAACATCTCTAGGCTACTTCTCAAACACTAAAAATAAAAACAAGAAAGAAATTATGGATTTCTCGAGGATTCAACTATTTCACTTTATTTAAAAAGTTGCATAAAAGGGAAAACAGGGCCATTGCATTTTTCCAAAATACCTATCTGTAAGATAATTTTATTATAAAGACCCTGGTTAGGGAAAACTATATAAATATAAAGAAGGTTACATGCAAACTGAAGTACAAAATAGGAAATCATTTTATTTTAATTTTCAAAAGCATACTCTAAGAAAAAGTTCAGATTTCAAGATTAGTCAGTAAAGCACAATATTCCTTCACGATTTTAGGAACAAATGGAAAATATTAATCTTTCAACTTTTGTATCTGTATTCAAAGCAATGACATTTTTTAAGAGAGACACAGCAGTTAGGCTGTAGCTATTTCTCTTAATTTCTCTGTGTGGAAGCTGATAAATAATGATTTTAAAAAAAAACCATTTAGAAGGATTGCTACTGCTGCAAATAAGCCAAGGTTTAAAAGTTCATTGATCAAGAATGAGTTTGACCAAACAAAGTCAGTCCAGAAACACTGCAAGTTCAGCATTGTAGAAGGGACATTTTAACATGACAATGACCAGGCATTTGTTTGAAAATATTGATGGTGTAATAAAAATAACATAGGGACCGATATCACTCATATGCTTTCTGCTTAACTATCAAAGGTTAGACATATTACTCACAGCACTGTCTTCCACTTATTTAATCCATTGCCCTGAAATAGTAATAGTTGGAGATATATTTGGAGGCCTTTCCTGATAGATTGATTTTACTTTTTAAATCCACTTGTCTGAGGTAGACATTTTCTTAGGAATGAGTTTTAAAACAAGCCCCTTCTCCTGCAGCAAATAGACAAACAAACTAATCTTAGAAACAAATTGATAATAGAGACAGATACATTGTTAGCTAGCTAATATCTGCACCTCTCTTTCTACTGATTTAGAGAATTCACCACAAGAGCTCTGTTCACCTTCTGGGTGTTTTTAGTTATAATTGCTATTAATGTAAATCAATGCCAGGGAACTCAGTTCTGGTACATTACATTACACAGCAGTGGTCAGGATTCAGGGAATTAGGATGCTGGTCTCTATACTGAGTGTCATGTCTAGGCAGATAATCAGTTACTCAAAATGGGGGAAAAATCCGCTGACTAGCAAAGCTCATCTACTTTCTCATGCTAACAAGACTGTCTTCTCCTGCTGTTGCTTTGGAATGAAAACAAAACTAGAAGCCAATAGATTGGAAGACCCTTTTGCTATCTGTAGGATGGAGGGCTATTCCAGCCATTATGACTTGATTTGAACAATTGCCAAGGCTAGGCGTAGAAGAGCTATGAGCTTTTACTCGGCTCATATTTATTTATTTATTTATTTATTTATTTATTTATTTATTTATTTATTTATTTATTTATTTATTTATTTATTTATTTATTTATTTGTTTGTTTGTTTGTTTGTTTATTTATTTGTTTGTTTGTTTGTTTGTTTGTTTGTTTGTTTGTTTGTTTGTTTATTATTTAAATTTATATGCCACCCTATCTCCCTTATGGAACTCAGGGCGGTGAACAGGCAATAATAAAATCACAATAAATATTGAATAAAAAGCCTGCTCTAAAATACCTCATATAAAACCCCTAGCAAAGCCCAATCAAAACTACGCCAGGCCGGCCGCATGGAAAAGATGGGTTTTCAAGGCTCGGCGGAAGAGGCGCAGGTCTGTAGTTGTAGGTAGGTTGGGGGGTAGGTCATTCCAGAGGGCAGGAGCTGCCACAGAGAAGGCTCTCCCCCTGGGGGTCGCCAGCCGGCATTGACTGGCCGATGGCACCCTAAGGAGGCCCTCTCTGTGGGAGCGGACTGGTCAAAGGGAGATATTTGGTAGGAGGCGGTCTTGCAAATACCTGGGTCCATTGCCATGGAGCGCTTTAAAAGTTGTTACTAACACCTTGAAGCACACCCGGAAGGCCACCGGCAGCCAGTGCAGCTCGCGCAGGAGAGGTGTTACATGGGAGTATCTAGAGGCCCCCAAAATCCCCCGCGCGGCTGCATTCTGAACTAGCTGGAGCCTCCAGGTGCACCTCAAGGGGAGCCCCATGTAGAGAGCATATGCATGGGGAGCCCCATGCATATTTAACAATGCATTACACACATTCTAAAAGCAGGGATTATGAGTTTGAAGAGCCTGGCACTTTTATTTGTAGGATGAATCACCTGAGTTGTTAAACATTTTGTTTCTTCATAGATTTAAACCCAGAGCTGAGATTAGCTGTTAACAAATTGCAGAAGAGAACCACTGTGTGGTAGATTAAGAATCCAGATCCTTATCAGGATTGGACCAGAATCAGGAGATACAAATTCTGGTCAATCTTGCCACTGCATCTCATTGGATGTCTAGTTCATCCTTACTCAGTTCCAGTCTCAGCTATCAGAATGGTATATCCAGCCTTACTTTCCTTAAACAGACAGAGACATACTTATGTTATGTTATGTTATGTTATGTTATGTTATGTTATGTTATGTTATGTTATGTTATGTTATGTTATGTTATGTTATGACACCATGTATGGGCCTTTACATGACCTCTACCACCACCCCATGGAATGATGAGAAATCTCTCTTATTTTTACAACCAATGTGATATTTTCAGTTATGGTGACCAGCAGGAGGCACCATATGATTAGTTTTGTTAAAGGGATGAAAACGGTCATGTGGTCTCTCCCTAACTTACCTTTAACCTACTGGTCTGTAAGGAAAGTGGGTTTTCTACCACGCTTTGCACATGCATAAATAGAAATGCTGTAGGGAAAAATAATGAATTTGGAAATGCATGACTATTTTCTAATAGCATAATAGATTGAGCTGCCACTAATTTCCCCCCAGGGGCAAAAATAGAATTGGAAACATTGTAGGATTTCTTACCTTAGTAAGGATGGGAAGCCAGGGAAGGATGTTAATTTAATTTTCACCCTTCTTTTGTTTTTCTAGTCTTAAATTCACTTTGTGCTGGTTTCTGCAACCCTTACAATTTTTCTTAATAATGCATAGGTGTCTTAATCCAAACACCTCTAATGTAATATATCAGCATGTTTTGCAACCTAACATAATGTGTCATTTACACATATTATTCCCAGTACAGGGTGTTCTGCCTATAGGCAGAAAGGCAGGAGATAAATCAAAATAATAAATATTACAAAATCGACATGAAATACTAAGCGCATGAAGGACATGAGTGTGCTTCTCTGTACACTATCATTCTTTGTGAAATATAATACCTATAATTCTTTTGAATGTGTTTTTGGGTTAAGAATGCTTTGGTCACATTCAGAATAGTGTATAGATCAGTGTTGCATTTTAATTATTCTAACTAATCTTAATGAGGATTTCTTTTTATACTGATCAGTGTCAGTATGACTAAATTAGGAATATTTTCTACTTGGCTTTAGACTTTAGAGGAAAGGAAAATGCTGGATTTAATACATGTTTTCGGTATCTTTCCAAATTTTATTACAGGTGCTTGAATTTATCAGTGACAAATTTAAAGAAAAAGTATACATTGCAAAGGAGGACAGTACAGAACTTGAAAACAATCTTCCTTGGTTTGCTAAATTAATTGAATATTGTTTAAGAGAAAAAAGTCCTCCCTGAGAGCTATTCATTGCAGTTTTTATATTCTCCCTTCTTTTTATTCTCTGCCTGTCCCTGCTCTTTTTTAAAAAACATGATTGGAGACTTGTTATTTATATGATTTTAAATAGATTAGTTACTTTCCATACCAAATTCAGACCCAGCAAAGGGATTTGATGTGTGTGTTTATGTGTCTGTTTTATTATACCACCAGTAAAACTGCACATTTCTGTATTTCCCCACCTGTCACCATTATTTGTTTTCTGCAGTTTTGCATGTGACAAAACTGCTTTATAATTCTATATTAGACAGGGTGAGTCATGTGTAACTAATCTCCAACAGTCACAAGGTGGAGCATCTTGCCTCAGAAAAAATAAGACACTCTTACTGGCTTAAAGCTTTGTTTTAATTCCTAGAAACATACTTCAACTTTACCGTATAACTTCAGTGGAAAACCTTGGCTAAAGTTGGATGAAAAAAAAGTAACTTTCATAGATTTGCCAATAGCAAAGGTCAGTTGCCAGAATGCAACTCTTTCTTCTGAAAACAATGGCCTGTTATACTTAGCGTTACGTCCTTAATGCATATAATGGATAAAATGTAGATATATGAGCCAGTGACTTCAAAATAAATTAGCAGTACTCTTTTGTTGTATTGTGGTACATTGTTTGATAGGGTGAATGGATTGCAAATGAAAAGTATTCAGTTTCTCAAGGTTCAGGTTTAGATCTTTATTGTTAAACCAAGGACACAAATTTATACAAGAAAGAATATATATGTGTATGTATGTGTGTGTGATATGTATATGTATTCAGTATGTATAGACGATAGACAGATATAGCTATACACACACACACACACACACATACATACACATATAGCTTTTGTTCAGTCGCTAAGTCACGTCTGACTCTTTGTGACCGCATGGACCAGCAGAACAGACCCCACCTCTCCTCCTCTGTCTTCTGGAGTTCATGTTCATTGCATCCTCGAAAGTAAGACTGGGTCTTATATTAATTTTTGCTCCAAAAGATGCATTATTTCCCAGTTAGGTCTTATTTTCGGGAAAATATGGTACTAAATGTGTCCATCTGGCTGACAATTTTAACTTATTTTGGGGGTGGGGTTTATATTACGAGCATCCTGAAAAATCATGCTAGGGCTTATTTTCCGGTTGGTTCTTATTTTTGGGGAAACACAGTATCTAACCATCATATCCTCCACCATTCTCCTTTTACCTTCACCTTTTCCCAACATCAGGGTCTTTCCCAATGAGTCTTCTCTTCTCATTTGGTGGCCAAAGTACTTGAGCTTCAGCTTCAGAATCTGTCATTCCAAAGAACAGTCAGGGTTGGTTTGCTTTAGGATTAACTGATTTGATCTTGTTGCAATCCAAGAAGACTCTCAAGAGTCTTTTCCAACACCATAATTTGAAAGCATCAATTCTTCAGGGCTCAGTCTTTCTTATGGTCCGACTCTCACAGCCATATATTACTACTGGGAAATCCATAGCTTTGACTATACAGACCTTTGTTGGCAAGGTGATGTCTCTGGTTTTTTTAATATGCTAAGTTTGTGATAGCTTTCCTCCCAAAGAGCAATTGTCTTTTAATTTAATGGCTGAAGTCACCATCTGCAATGAACTTGGAGCCTAAGGAAAAAAAAATCTGTTACTGCTTCCATTTCTTCCCCTTCTATTTGCCAAGAAGTGATGGCACCAGATGCCACGATCTTAGTTTTTTAATGTTGAGTTTCAAGCCAACTTTTCACCTAAATTAAGAGGCTTTTTAGTTTCTCTTCACTTTCTGCCATTAGAATGGTACCATCTGTATACGTATCTGGGGTGGTTGATATTTTTCCCAGCAATCTTAATTATGCCTTGTTATTCATCCAGCCTGGCATTTTGCATGATGTACTCTGCTTATACGTTAAATAAGCAGGGTAATAATATACAGCCTTGTACTCTGCTTATCCTATTTTGAACCAATCATTTGTTCCATGTCCAGTTCTAACTACTGTTCTTGACCCACATGCAGGTTTCTCAACACACAGGTAAGGTGGCCTAGTACTCCCATCTTTTTAAGAACTTGCCACAATTTGTTGTGATCCACACAACCAAAGGTTTTAGTTTACAGTAGTCAATGAAGCTGAAGTAGGTATTTTTTCTGGAACTCCCTTGTTTTCTCCATAATCTAGTGAATGTTGGCAATTGATCCATGCTAACAGAAGAAATGATGTAATGCAATAATGCTTTTCCTTTGATGTCTTCACTGCTGAGGTCTTTGTTGGCCAGGATCATCTTATTAGAAGTCATTATTCTCCTTTCCATCTTTCTATCAAAACTCCATATTCTCTACACAGTCACCAAAACAAAGGGAGAGGAATAAATAAAAATAAACTCTACTAGTTATAGACAATCATACAGTTATGTAAATCCGTCCATCCATCTCTTTTTGGGACCTGGAAAAGTCATTGAACTTTGAATCAGAATCAGGATACCATTTGTCCAACTTCAAGTATTGAAAAGGAACTCAAGTTGTCCTGATTCATGTTAGGGATGGTGTAACAATCCACTTCAGCTGTCCCCCCAAGAATTTGAACTCTTGAGGCAATCACTGCTTCAAACAGGATTCTTTTATTTGGGGATCAGTAACAGTGGGGGATCAAGGCGAGGTCTGAGGTAAAAGCTCACTAACACCATATAGTCATCCAAGCCGTAAACCCCTCCCACCAAAACTGCATGGGGATTTGAATTGTATCCAATCAGCTGGCATCTCGGGGCAATCATCCATTGCTTTTGGCACACAACTTCCTGGCTTCGCTGACATCTGGCTCATTGCGATCATCTTTGGAGAGCTACCATACTCCTCCCCATGGCAATCAGAAAAAGGAAACAGAACTGGGGAACAAATACAAACATGCAAGTAACACTGGGCTCTCCCCCTCCTGGAACAGAATGGCAGGTCCCAAAGATGGAAGGACAGAAGGAAGATAAGTAAAATAGGAACTGTTTGGGACCTGACATCCGGCCCCCCTTCAAAAAGGAGGGAGATCCATCTAGACAAGAGAAAAGAAATAAAAGAAAGGGGGGCAACAACAATGTTATTTAGGTTTATCAGGAAACAGTGTATGAAAACATTTAAGCAATCAAGGAGCTTGAACATGTTCTTTGTAGACCCATTCCCTCTGGGAACCGGGGAGACTTTCCAAGACATGAGGTACTTAGTTCTAGAGCAGTGGTTCTCAACCTTTTTAATGCCGCGACCCCCAACCGGTCGTAAGTCAAGGACTAAACCGGTCGTAAGTCGAGGACTAAACCGGTCGTAAGTAGAGGACTACCCAACCGGTCGTAAGTCGAGGACTTTCCCTGCCCGGGAGCGCTGCACATATGTGGTTCCGCCCCTGCGCCGGCCGAGGCATAGCTGGCAAGTGGCAGAGACGGAGCAGGCTGACCACCAGCTGGCCCAGCCCAAGGGAGGTAAGGCACCCACCGGAAAAGGGGGAAAAAATGGCGGACAGCCTTGCTTGGTGACCCCCGTGAAATGGTCGATCGACCCCAAATGGAGTCACGACCCATAGGTTGAGAACCACTGTTCTAGAGTCTAAGATGTCATGGACCTCAAAATGTTGTTCTCCCTTAATCAAGATAGGGGTAGGAAGAGAGTGAGCAGGTGGCCTGACATCGGAGGTAATTTCTGGTTTCAGCAAACTGCAATGGAAAACTGGGTGGATTTAGGCTCAATGAACCCCCACTGTAAATTCTTATCTATAAAGTTTTTTTAGTTTGTCTAGTTCCCTAGGGGGTCATGGAGTACATTTTTGGCTTTGGTAACTTTGCCCCCGGGATGATTTCAATCGCGCAGTCTGTGGGTCGATGAGAGGGAAATTCATCTGCCCTCTGCTCACTAAACACCTCAGCCAAATCTCTGTACTTTGCCTCTCTGGCTCAGTAAGGGCAGCAGTAAACTCCTGTTTCGTTTCACCCCCCCTTGTCAAGATCGTTAGAGGGGTTTAGAGTCTCTTTTTTCTGGAATCTGAGTTTCCCTTCGCTCCAGTCCAACATGGGGTTCCAATTTCTTAACCACATTAGCCCCAAGACTAGTGACCATTCCATTCCAGGGGCCACAATAAAAGCTAGTGTTTCTGTTTGGCTTCCTAGGTTAATGTGTAAGGGACTAGTGACAAAGCTGGCAGGCATCCCCCCTGTGACCAAACCATCCAATTGGTAAAATGTGATCGGAGTCTTAGTCTCCTAAGGGGCACTCCCATTTTCCTAACTAGTTCTAGGCCAATCATGCACTGAGTGCAGCCTGAGTCTAGTAAGGCAGCTAGTTTCATGGTCCTTTCCGTACCCGGGATAGACAGTTCTACAAGCACCGTTATTGGATCGATTGGTCCACTCACTAACAGGTCATCCTCTTCATTGTTTTCCACAGCTCCGGGATCCTCAAAACATGGGGCAATAGCTCGACCTTCTCGTTTGCGGCCCCAAGGGATCTCGGCAGCTTCGGCGGCCCTCTTGGCGGTCTCTTTAGGGTATAGTGGGGTTTGCGAGGGTCTACCAGTCGATAGACTATCTCTCCTCCTTGTAGGTACAATTTGGGACCTGACAGATGGGTTTTTTTTTTTCTGATTTAGAACAGACCCTGCCAAGAAACGTTCAATACTGCAATGTAGTTTGAAGAAACTGTGGAGTTATTCCATTGTGATTATCTGAATGCATTTTTATCTAGCACATAAGATGATACTTACAGAGACTGATTTTTTTATAAAGAGTGAAAGATCACGTGTGGCTTGTTTATTTCTCTCATTTAGTGGCTAAGAATAACAGATGGTTAATGACAAGACTTTGAGAAACAGTCTTCCCAGAAGCCATTTTTTAAAACAATCTGTTAATTTGATCAGAAGACATAAGTTGTCCATTCTTCTTGCTATGAAACCAAAATTATGATGAAATGAATGCAGTTTCTGACATAAGAGTTTGCATCATTACCTTGCATTTCTTCATAGCTATAGCATATTAGTCAAGCAGAAGGCCTGAGAAGATAAATCACTGACAGCATAAATGGGAATTGTGATTTATATTCCACTTTCATGTATTTATTTAGTATAAAAGTGTGAGATTAAACAAAATGCTAAATTGGCTGTTGATTCAACAGAGTAGTAAAAGAAATGAACACTTGTACATAAATTGTGTTTAACATTGTACATAAACCAGAAGTTTGACATTAAATATGAAAACTATCCCTTTCCCGCAGACAATCATAGAAAGTAAACAAATTATCTTGCTAATATTCTGCAAGGAATTGTACTAAATTATGAACAGAGGTTATGATTCAATGATCATTATCATCATCATCCCTGTGATTTGAGATAAGAGTGGATTATTCCTTTTATTGCTGATGCTTTAAAAAATCAGGGTTCTGGGGAATAAATAAATAAATAATAAATACTGGATTTAACTCTAAATCTAGGTAAGCATCTGCATACAAATGAACTTCCCATGCATCAGAATGGTAAAATACAGGTAAAAGTTGCTGTTTCTTCAGTACTTGACAAATTCTATTTTAAATTTCAATTAAATTTAAATTGGATTGGATATAACTAGTGATGCCATCCTCCCCAAGCTCTAGACAAACCCAGTTCCAGGAATAGCAAGATTAAGAGGAATGGGGCACCTTAGTCTGAGCACGTTCAGTGCAGTTTCTGGACATAACCCTGGTATGACTGAAGCCCTTGAGGCTGATCCCCTTACACTGAATTTTAAACAAAATAAAATAGCAATAGCACTTAGACTTATATAACACTTCACAGTGCTTTACAGCCCTCTCTAACCAGTTTACGGAGTCAGCAAATTGTCCCCAGCAATCTGGGTCCTCATTTTAGTGACCTCAGAAGGACGAAAGGCTGAGTCAACCTTGAGCCGGTGAGAATTGAACCGCCAAACTGCAGGCAGCCAACAGTCAGCAGAAGTAGCCTGCAGTACTGCATTCTAACCACTGCACCACCATGGCTCAAAATAAAATTAGCATAATAACAGACACAAAGCCAATACCTTGTATAGCAAGTTAGATAATTGTTCCACATGCGATGGTTTGTATTCCAAACAGGACTAACAAACCATCAGACTATGCTTCCATTTCCAGATTCTATATTTTCAAAATAAAAATGTACACACCAATTTCTATTCTATTGTGAATTCTTCCCAACTTTCATTTGAGATCTGTGCTGAATAAGTGTAAAGCGCAGATTTCAATGATATTGGTTTTGTTTGCAAATATTTCAAAGAATTTATGTGAAATAAACAAGAAACTGCTTTGCCTATAAATGTAAGTGAAAGTTTTTGTAATGTTTCTTTCTTTCTTTCTTTCTTTTTTTCATGTTCAGCAAGGGGAGAAGCTGGCTGCTTTTGGAGACATGCAATACAACAGGGTTCTCAAGGGAATTTGCTCTCTTTGATCTTTTAGACATTTCTTTCAGACAAAAAAACATTATGTTAAGAATCTAGGAAGAGCAACAGAGAACTATTTTAAACTAAAAGAACATACAATTCAATAAAAGAAAAGAATGGGGCTAATTGGCTTGAAAAATTCACAGACATATCTTCAAATAATTTCATTTCCAACTAATCACCTTCAACTTTCAGTTAAGATATTTAGGGATTAAAATATTTATATAGTAATTTCCTCAGCCCTTTTGTCAGTAAAGATAACAATAATCATAAGAACTGGTAATAATAACAAATTATCACATTATCATTTAGTATAACCACCCACTCCCATAGACTCTGGGCAGCTTACAAAAATAAATTCAAATGGAAATGAAAACACAAACATAAAAATGTACAATACCAAAGGTGAACTGAAACAAAACAACCATTAATAGTGTTCATTTGTTCTTTGCTATAAAACATTCTGTAAAAAAAATAAATACAGATTTTATTGTGAATATCCTTAATATAGTATCATAAGAAATTCATGCAGTGTCTTTAATAAATTGTAATAGTACAAATGTTGTTCTACAATACAGTAGTATAATAATCAAAACCATAATACTGTTTTACAATAAAGTAAACTCTGTAACAAATTATGTACACTGGGATTATATAAATATACTGCTCTGGTAGTGCAGTGGATAGAATCCAATACTGCAGGCTAACTCTGCCCACAGACTGGAGTTCGATTTCGACAGATTCAAAACTGATTCAGGCTTCCATCCTTCCAAGATTGGTAAAATGAGGATCCAGTTATGGAAATAATAGTAAACTGCCAGAGACTGTAAATCCTCTGTTTTTAGCTTTTAGTGGCATCCAGTGTATGCTTTTGAAATCTGGCAGCAAAATAGTGAAATTCACAAGCATAATTGTCTTCCTTTCCTTTCCTTTTCCTTTTCCTCTTCCTCTTCCTCTTTCATTTTCTTTTTCCTTTTCTTTTCATTTTCATTTTCTTTCAATAAATGGCTATCAGCAGATGGCCACACAAGATAATAGTGAGGAGAATAGTTATTTCTTCTTCCATCATTAAAACAAACAAACAAACAACTTCCCTAACTTTTACTCAATTAATTTATTCTTCTCAAGAAAAACCTCTTAAAATCTGCGGCAATTTGGCATTCATAAGATTGTATTCTTCCTAGCCAAGCTTCAAACTAAAGGCTTATTTCTCAAAAACAGAGTGACTCATTGGTCGCATTTTTGAAAACATAATAACCAATATTTTTAAGTGGAAGTCAGAAGCTTTAGAAATAACTGTTTCCCCAGTTATTGCAAACTAAGGTTGCAATCAATACTCTGCAAGATATCTGTAGCCATGAGTTGCTACAATCTTCAGGTATTTGCCTCAATGTGTGAAGGCATGAAAATGAATGTGTGAAGACTTGAAAATAAAAAGGGGAGTGGAAGCAGTTTTACTCTGCACTTTCTCTAGCTTCCATATATTCAGCTGGGAGAGCTGAAGAAGAAATAGCATCCGTTCCCTTGAATACAAACTTGTTCTAAATGAGAATTGTCATCAAACAAAATCCTAATTTATGTGGAGAGACGTTCCCACATGGGAGCACTTCCTTTCAGATCTCTTGAGTGAGCAAACGGAAAGTAGGAAATCAGCAGCATTTGTTCTGTAGTTTCTTTGAAGATTTCACATGTTCGAACATCTGAAACAAGTAAGAAGGATACTGAGCAACCAATTCCAGTCACTGCTGCATGGGGAGCCAACTGAATGTTGAAGTTAATCCTACTTTATCCTCAACCTCTATACTGTACTACAGTCACCTAAAGAAGATATTAGAATGGTACTGAGCACAGGGAGTATTTTTTTTCAGATGTGACATGAAGATATGAGAAATTATATATCTATATAAATAAAAATGTAAATGTTCGTTTGTTCAAAATCTTAAATCTCCGAAAGTTCTTCACCGATTGCTTTGAAAATTTGACACAACGTTGCATTCGAATACGCATGTGTTTTTATATACCTACTATTATATAGATGTCACACCTGTGACAGGTAAAACATGTTTTATTGAAAAACAATGCCATCTGTTGGACGTAAAAGCAACACACGCTACGATTTCAATTTAAGAGATTGCAATTCCCAATTCGATTGGCATTTGCAATCACCATCAACAAAGCTCAGGGCCAATCTTTAGAATTGTGCAATTTAGATCTAGACACGGATTGCTTCTCACATGGACAATTATATGTTGTGTGTTCTAGAGTCGGCAAACCAGACAATCTCTATATCTGCACAGACAATGGAACAACAAAAAATATTGTATACCCACAAGCATTGTGAAATTAAACATATTACAAACGCGCACTTTCTCTTTTCTTTCTTTTCCATTTAACCAGACTGAGCCACAGCAACGCGTGGCCGGGTACAGCTAGTATAGAATATATATGTAGATATGTATATATATACTTGTGCTTCTATATTGAACCTGAAGCTACACAGTGTGATTATTTTTCATCAGCTGGAAGAGGAATAGAGTTGGTGTGAGAGGCAGGTCTCCTAAAATCCTGGAGCCAGAAGCACTCGGGTATCAAATATTTCAGGGATGTCTAACTGTCAGCCTGCGGGCCGGTTGCATCATATGGAGGCCGCACCCACCTCAGCTCCAGCAATGCAAAAAAAGTCACGATACTTTGAGACACATCATGTGACACGGCGAGTTTGACCCCTGTGAACTATTTGGTGGTACTCTTGCTAAATTCCAATCAACACAAGTTTGTAGTTGTTGGGAAAGCTACATAATAGAGCACATATTTTCTCTATTGTTTATAGGGTACCTTTTCTTTTTTCCCCTGGGTATTCCCTCACTATTATTGTAAATATCTTAATCACATGATGAAGATGGTGATCATGATGATGATGGTGATCATGATGATGATGATGATGATAGGAGCATAATGGCTCATGTGGTTAGGGCACTGGGTTGGAGGATAGAAAGCCCACATTGAGTGCTGTGTTGGGGCAGGATGAGCTCCTTTCCTTCACACCAGCTCCTGTCAGGGACATGAATGGAACCCACAACTGGGTGTTCCCCAGGCAACAGTGATTTCAGCAGCTAATCCTTTCAATCCAGAGTGCCATGCCATTCCATCAGAAGAAGAAGAAGAAGAAGAAGAAGAAGAAGAAGAAGAAGAAGAAGAAGAAGAAGAAGAAGAAGAAGAAGAAGAAGAAGAAGAAGAAGAAGAAGAAGAAGAAGAAGAAGAAGAAGAAGAAGAAGAAGAAGAAGAAGACTATGATAGCACAGCTACTCCATGGGAGGGGAGGGATGTCAGATGAATGACAGAAATAGTGGGAGTGAAAGTAATTATGAGGGATGATGGTGTGGGGGGTTATAAATGCTATGTGGTTGCCTGCTTGACATGAATGAGATCCCCTTTCCATATAAACAGGAAAAGCCAAGATGTAAAGTAAAATAAAAAAATGAGGTCTTTACTCCAAATCTCTCCTAAATTTCACATTTCTTTAGAAGGGAGAGTTAGAATGGTTGTATCTTGTGAATATGGAGACACAGTTTTTGATATTTGAGTCTCATATCTTACAGTTCAGTAATTATAATGCAAGCATGATTAACCTCATGCTGCATCTGTTTAGTTTTTCTACAGGACCTTCACATCCTGGACATAAGCTGTTTCAACTCCTTCCCTTGGGATGTCTCTATAGGGCACTGCATGCCAAAACAACTAGACACAAAGACAATTTTCCCCCCTCATGGCATCACTCTGCTGAACATCTAATTCCCACAGTACTGTCTTATG
>NW_015387235.1:335050-362375 GCF_001527695.2 Protobothrops mucrosquamatus | reverse complement strand
GCAAGCATGATTAACCTCATGCTGCATCTGTTTAGTTTTTCTACAGGACCTTCACATCCTGGACATAAGCTGTTTCAACTCCTTCCCTTGGGATGTCTCTATAGGGCACTGCATGCCAAAACAACTAGACACAAAGACAATTTTCCCCCCTCATGGCATCACTCTGCTGAACATCTAATTCCCACAGTACTGTCTTATGTCTAAGTATATTACTATTATCCTTCTCATTATCTTCTCTTATTGGTATTGTTATTATGATTATTATCACTTTGTTGTTTTGCATGTATATGGAGAGCTTCTGCACCAGAGACAAATTTGTTGTGTGTCTAATCACACTTGGCCCATAAAGTATTCTATTCTCTTCTGAAAGTATTCTACAGTTCAGTTATTATAATGCAAGCCTGATTAAACTCATGCTGCATCTGTTTAATTTTGTTGCCAATACAATTCATAGTAGGGGGGAAATCATTCATAACGGCATGACAAATGAGACTCTTAGTTTGATCCTAGACAATGATTTGTCCTAAGCACTTTCATGTAAAGTTGTGAATGTATTTTCATAATTAGGAAAACTTACTATTAAATCATCCCGCTAACCCGCAGAGAGCATCAATATGTACACCCGCTTCGTTATTTTTTGGAATCCAGCACAACATGTTGAATGAAGATGGTATTTTATAGAAACTCATTTCATTCCAATCCCCTATTGCTTAATGATATATACAGTATTTAAGTTGAGTTCAGACAGGCACAATTTAAAGTAGATGTTGAGGGAATTTCCAAAGAAAGCTGAGCTTTGACAGTTCAAATGGCTTCCAACCTTGACTAGCTACAGCAATATCTAAATATCAGAGCAAATGTTATGGTATCTGGAATGTGTGCTTATCAAAGTAGATTTCATTTGAAAACAGCTTCCAGAATTCCCACTCAATTTTTTCCCTTAGTACTTGGCCATTTTTTCTTGTGCTTATGTTTTCTCTTGTGGAAAAGGTTGCAGTAGCAAATATTAACCGCATCCTTCAGTTCTACACTATAGATAAACTGAATGGAGATTTAATTTTAAGAAAAGAAGTTCCTTCTTTTAAATATACCCGCTTCCTGTTATATATTAGTTATATATTAGTTGTGTTAACTGTGACCCTCTAAGTGAGGCAAAGAGGGTACAGTAGTCTTGTTTTTTCTCAAAATACTAATCATGTAGAGTCAATGCAGTATTGATACCTCTGAACTCAACTTTTGAAAATCTTGAACTCATTTCTAGTGGATTTAATAAGGAGGAAAAAAATGAATAAATCAGGACAATGGCTGCTGAGCACATGAGTTTAGCTCTGTCCTCTTTTCTGATTTTTATTGTAATTTAGATTTATTTATTTATTTAAAAAGCACTCATTAAATGCAAATATGCAAATATTATTAAGCAAATAATGGGGGGAAAGCCCATTATTGATAAGAAAGAAAGAAAGAAAGAAAGAAAGAAAGAAAGAAAGAAAGAAAGAAAGAAAGAAAGAAAGAAAGAAAGAAAGAAAGAAAGAAAGAAAATAATCCCCTTCAGCCGTCATCTTCCCATATCACAAGCATTATTAAGGGCCCACCTCATGTTGCTGAATTAACTCTTCCATCTCCTCTTCTATTGGTCATAAACACCGAGGTTGCTGGGAGTTGTAGTTTAAAAACTTCTGGTAGGCCAAGGTTCCCCCTCCTAGAAACAGTTACTTCATTCATTTTTTTTTCTTTTGAATCCCAAAGGAATCAATATTTACAATCCAGCAAACTTTCCCTATGGCTCACCTAGAATATATAATTGTTAGGTTTGATTTCTTTCTCTATACATTCCTTAAAGAATCATTTTTATTTTGTTATCTAAGAATTGTAAATAAATAAAATTTCTAATAGTGAACCCTAGTGCATAAAGAGTATTTCAATTGAAGCCTGCTTGTTAAGAGACACAGAATGTGTCTTGCCTGTCCACTTAACCTAATATCCCAACTCTACCTTTACCCACTAATAGTACTTTTGGATAACCATCATCCACACCTTCTGATTGCCCTGTTTAAAGAATAGAAGCTTTAATAAGCTGCTGTTGTTTAGCTGTGCAGATCTTTGAAGAGCTCTTCACTTTGGCAAGTGAAGTCCTCCCTCAAAGCTGATTTTGGAAAAAATGTCCCTTTTCACTTCTGGGTACAGATGCAAACAACAACTTTAATTCACCTCACCTATAATGTGGGGGGCCTCAACTGGCGTGTCCAATGGCCAGAAATAAAGGTTGCCAATGCACCAAGACTTCTTGAATCAGATGGAAATGTGGTTTGAGGTTGTGAGGTATTCTTATTCAGGTAAATTGTGTTACTATTCTGTCAGTGTGGAATAATAAAGTTATTTATTCATTTATTCATTTATTTATTTATTTATTTATTCATTCATTCATTCATTCATTCATATCTCACCTTTATTATTTTTACAAATAACTCAAGGTGGTGAGCATATTCAATACACCTTTGTTCTCCTATTTTCCTCACAACAACAAGCCTGTGAGGTGAATTGGGCTGAGAGGGAGTGATTGGCACAAAGCAGCTGGCTTTCGTGGCAAAGGCAGCACTAGAACTCACAGTCTCCCACTTTCTAGCCTGGCACCTTAACCAGTAAACCAAGCTGACTCTCATTTAGCCTCTGCAGTGCAAAGGTCTTCTTTAAGATGCATGTAAACTTTTCATGCTGTTATGGTTATTTAAGTGTAACTGGATACTACGTTGGATGGCTATGTTTACTTGACACGTCTACAATGCATGCAGAGAATGAACAGATAATCCAAATTTCTTCCTAACCAATGATAAGCATAGAGACATCTCAGCCAATCAGTGCTCAGAGTTTCATTCTGGCTCCCATATGAATTCATTGGAAAAGGACAAACAAATACATTCTTTACACTGTATAAATGAGTTAAACCAGTCACTTTGCATTCTCATAAAGCTACTTTTGCTTTTTATTTTCATGTCAATATTTAGAAGGTGGAGCAATGTAGAGAACATCTTCCATCATCCCATAGATTACACTGCACATCAGATCCCAGAGCAAGGCTGTCAGTTATATAGCAACACACACAGCTTGACAATAAACGTTCCCTTGCAAAAAAAAAAAAAAAAAAAAGCAAACCTGCAGCAGGAAAAAACCAGGACATCACCACTCAGTGTGGATTTCAGCAGAACAGCAGATCTGTTCCCTTTAATATTACAACTCCCCCCCCCAGCCCGGTCTGGAAGATTCTTAAATAAATAAAATTTGCCTAGAACAGACCAAGATATTTGTTAAAAGTGACTTTCCCTCAAGTGTATATTTCAGATCTTTTGAAGTGTCTCTGTTTCAAAACAAGGAAGAAATCAAAGATGGTGCCAAGTTACCTAAAAATAAAATAATATTGGACTGATTCCAACTTAATGGGGAAAGATGCATGTATATCATTAGAAACATCACAGTCACCTCCTTCCTAATCCAAATAGCAGCAGGGGGCAGGAGACATTTTGTAACATTTTCTGATGGCATTATATGTGCAAACCTCTATAAACAGAAATCATTATTAAAATATTTTCAAGATGGCTTCCTGTAGCAATGTAGATCGTACAAAAAAAGTGTGTCTAGTCTTGATTTAGCCAAATGGGTGACACTGTGACTTAGTACCATAAGTGAAAGAAGCACTGATGGCTTATTCATACTTATTCAGGATTCATAGAAATCCTGACTTACTATAGAATAAAATAAGAAGGCAACTTTGCCATTGTGAGCTGATCACAAACAATTAGAAATAATCAAATCCTGAGCAAGGAAGGATATTCTAACCAATAGTCTAACAAAGTTTGAGTGTACGTTGAGCTAAGGAGATTTGTATCTAAGGTGGCGATCAAGATCTATAGTTTTTCAGAATATCTCAAAAGTTCCAGTGCCAGGAATTTTAATCTCAATTTATAATAATAATGACAATATGAATGTTCAGATCTATATATTCCATAAGAATCATGCTCTCCCATCTCATAATATTTACAAGAAGCTGCATGAAACAGAAGGTATTTCTTTTTCAAACCTCATACAAACATATTATGGATTGGAGATTTGGCAGATCAAAATCTGAGATTTAGCTGATGACCTCTCTTTCTCCCCGTCCCCTTAAATTTTCTGGGTCATCCCACCACCTTTTCCTCTCTCCTGTTAATTACCACATCATGGGCCATCACTATGTTTAAATCAAATGTGGCATTTCCTATTGGCCCAGATGTAGCTTGTAAATGGCCCCTATAGTATATGCAATGCTTTAAAGTAAAATGTGGATAATATCAAAGGGAAGGGTGGGATGATTAGCTGTGAATCCAAGTTTAATTCCTTGAGTACAAGTTCAGCAGCATGTCCAACTCACTCACCCACCCATCTTCTTTTCATTTTTTCCAATGCTTTCCTTTCCCTGTCTCCTAACAACTGAGATTTCTGTCATTTCCAACTCTGATTCTTCCAACTATCTTGGTCACCCCTGTCCAGAACACATGTCTTTCAGATGTATTTCCAGATTACTCATCCAGGTTCATACCTAGACCAAACTTGTATATTTTGATTAGGACAAAGATTACACCGTGGATTGTTTTGAACATTTCTAATATCCAATATATATTTTTATAAACAAAAACTAGATTGATTCTGATATTGAGAACCAGGGTCCTTCCTTCCTTCTTCCTTCCTTCCTTCCTTCCTTCCTTCCTTCTTTCTTTCTTTCTTTCTTTCTTTCTTTCTTTCTTTCTTTCTTTCTTTCTTTCTTTCTTTCTTTCTTTCTTTCCTTCTTTGAAATCTAGCCAACAGAAATATTATATCTTCTGCATATTAGAAGCAAATGAGATCACTTACTGTGAGCTAATCAACATAATTATAATTATCACACAGGAGCATTTTAGCTATTTCCATATAAATTTTATAGAGAAATGAAATGGGGTAGAAACTTACTGAAACTAGTCTTTACTTTGAATAATGTTTCTAGCCATGCTATATGGTTTATATTTTGTATTTCCAAGTCACACTAGTTCCTTTCTTCTACTGTGCATATACAATATTGTTATCATTTTTCTCTTCTTGCATGGAGGTTTGCATAGCCCTTTTTTGTTAGACCTCAATAAACCCTTGTGACAAGCTTCTAGTTGCTAGTTCCCATATAACCCTGAACGCATCTGATATTGACTTTATTTGTAGAAACCTGACAGATCAAACTTAGTTCTTGTTTTCCAAAATATTTTTTCTCAGATAAAAAATAAATATTGAAACATGTGAAAATTATCATTTCATAAACAGTTGATAGGAATAATTAACCCCACAATAATTTCTGATTTGCTGCTAAGACCCAGAGGAAGGTCATACTCTGACTTTGGAAAAAGCACAGAGAAGAGCAACTAAGATGATTAAAGTCCTGGAGACTAAAGCCTATGAACAATGGTTGCAGGGACTGGATATGCCTAGAGAAAAGAAGGACTAGGAATGACATAATAACAGTATTCCAGTATTTGAGGGGCTGCCACAAAGAAGGGGGGGGGGTTTCAACTTATTTTCCAAAGCACCAGAAGGCAAGACAAGAAATGATGGAAATTAATAAGGGAGAGAAGCAATCTGTAATTAAGGAGAACTTTCCTAACAGTGAGAACAATTAACCAGTGGAACAGCTTGCCTTCAGAAGTTGTAGGTGCTTCATCACTGGAAGTTTTTAAGAAAAGACTGGACAGCCACTTGACTGAAATGGTATAGGGTCTTCTCAGTGGTGGGATTCAAATATGTGAACAACCGGTTCTCTGTGTGGATGCCACTTACGGAAGTCCATTCTGGATCTGGGCAACAAAATATTAGCTACCAGTTCTGCTGAAGTGGTGTGAACTGGCTGAATCCCACCACTGGGTCTCCTGTTTGAGCAGGGGGTTGGACTAGAAAACCTCCAAGGTCCATTCCAGCTCTATTCTGATTGATTGATTGATTGATTGATTGAATGAATGAGTGAGTGACTGATTGATTTAAATCATTGGTTGCATTGTGGAGAATAGTTTTTATTTTTCCTTCACAATCTATAGAATTTGGTCTATCATATCTAGGTTGGAAAGTTTTAAATATATACTGGATAATAGCAAAGTGGGTTGGTTTTTGGTATGTGTATCAATTTGCCAAATAGATTTTTCCAATCAAACAAGATGAAGCAGAGATTACATGCAAAGGTCCAAAAGGGAGCCAAGATGATCTCTCTCCAACCAAGCTCTTGCAACTTGTGCTTATTCAAAGAGAAGTCATAATCATCTAGTTTAATTCAGAATTCTACAAATGTATTTTTTGCCTTCCCTTGTTTCTCCTTTTCCCTTATAAACTCCGTTTTAATATCTATTGATTTGGTTGAATTGTTTTTTAAAAATAATTCTATATTAAAGTCTTTTTTTTCAGAATTAGCACAATTTTTTAGTGTTCCATGGTTTGAGCAGGAAAAGCAAAGCACTTTCTTTTATATTCTCCTTGAATCCTGGGGAATCCTCTTAAGCTGAACAGTCTATGGGGTGTAAGCAGCTAGTGGCAGACCACTATAATTTACTACAAAATCATTGGCAGGAACAATCTGCCAGGGATGTTTTAAATTATTCAGTTCGTGATTTATAGCTGCCCTGTTTTGACTTGAAATGGAGATTTATAGTACAGGCATGGCATGGCTTTACTTGAGTTTGTGATTCAAAATCCAGTGGCAACTCAATATGAACCAATTTTAGACTCAAGCTTTGATTTACCCTTGTCTGTAATGGGGAAGCTTCAAGATGCCTGAGGTTTTTAACAGAAGAGGCTGAAAATGACTCTTGGCGACTTTAACTGCCAAATTTCGCCCTACCATTTTCAAGGTTTATACCAAAATAAATATTTAAAACGTTCACCCCACACTAATACTTTTATGTCAGAAGCACCAAAGTGCTTCCATGGTAAAAAGGATTTGCCAGTGATGTCACCGTTGCCTGGGTGACACCCAATCAGGGGCTCCTTTTGCATCCTCACAAAGTTGTCCACTGAAGTGGTACCCATTAATCTACTTGCGGTCAGCTGCTTTCAAACCGCTGGGTTGGTGAGAACCACAGCATGCGGGGAGCTCAACCCACCCCACGGCAGCAATGAGTCTCGAATGCGAGGCTGCTGATTGTCAGGCCAGCATTCTAACCCTGGAGCCATTGTACTCCCCATCCACTCCATACCCAATAATAATAATAACCAGGAAAGAAGCACATGAAAATAGACTCAAAATGTATAGCAAAAGTTGGCTAATTCTAATAATTCTAATTCTAATTCTAATTCTAATTCTAATTCTAATTCTAATTCTAATTCTAATTCTAATAATAATAATAATAATAATAATAATAATAATAATAATAATAATAATAATAATAATAATAATAATAATAATAATAATAAAGTTGGAAGGGACTTTGGAGGTCATCTAGTCCAACCCCCTGCTCAGGCAAGAAACCCTACACCATTTCAGACAAATGGCTGTCCAGTCTCTTCTTAAAAACTTCCAGTGTTGGAGCATTCACTGCTTCTGGAGGCAGATTGTTCCACTGGTTAATTGTTCTAATTGTCAGGAAGTTTCTCCTTAGTTCTAGCTTGCTTCTCTCCTTGATTAGTTTCCATCCATTGCTTCTTGTCCTGCCTTCAGGCGCTTTGGAGAATAGCTTGACTTCCTCTTCTTTGTGGCAGCCCCTGAGATATTGGAACACTGCTATCATGTCCCCCCTCGTCCTTCTCTTCATTAAACTAGACATACCCAATTCCAGCAACCATTCCTTATATGTTTTAGCCTCCAGTCCCCTAATCATCTTTGTTGCTCTTCTCTGTACTCTTTTTAGAGTCTCAATATCTTTTTTACATCGTGGTGACGAAAACTGTATGCAGTATTCCAAGTGTGGCCTTACCAAGGCATTGTAAAGTGGTATTAATACTTCACGTGATCTTGATTCTATCCCTCTGTTAATGCAGCCCAGCACTGAGTTGGCTTTTTTGGCAGCTGCAGCACACTGCTGGCTCATATTTAAGTGATTGTCCACTAGGACTCCGAGATCCCTCTCACAGTTACTACTATTGAGCAAAGTACCCCCTATACTATACCTGTACATTTGGTTTTTCTTGCCTAAATGTAGAAACTTACTTTTTTCACCATTGAATTTCATTCAAACATGCAAATATTCAAAACTTGAATAATAAAAAAAAGTTCTTAATATTTCACATGATTTTTGGAACTTCCCCAGACTTTCATTCTGAAATACCAGGATCATTGGTATAACCCTCACAGTGGAAAGATGTCATTGTATCAGAGTTGAGCTTTGCTTGCAAAACTATGCTAATTTGGAAAGTGTTAGAAGGGTACACTGCTTGCTATTATGATAGGCAATAAACGAAATGAGAAACTGATAAAAACTGCTGTTTGTAACTTTTCCACCCACAACTATTTTTAGAGAATAAATAGTTTGGATTAATCCAGTCCCTGTCATGAAAAGCTTAAAAGAATGATAGGCCATGAGTTCAAATTCAGAATGTAAAGAATTATGTTGAACTCCTGGGCAGAACTAGTACAAAATTACAGCAATAAACTGTAAGAATCCCAAAAGAGAAGGAAAGTCATCAAATCTAAAAAAAGGGTTTGGATTCACTCAATTAGGTTTATTGCATTGAAAGCATGTTCCTACTTCATTTTGTAAATCTACTTCAGTGGGATGATTTGATCAAAGCTTTGTTGAATTGAATCAATCATTAAAAGTTTACACAGCCTTAAGTCCTGATCCTATGCAAGCATAGCAGTATTTAAAGAATGCATGTAAAAATGATGTTACTATATTGGTTTAGTCTTTCTTAGCTGGTATCAATCAAACAGTGAAGATCTCTGTGCTACCCATTGCTCTTGTTACACATGCTAATCCTCATAATTATGCAACACAAATTTGAGAATGCAAACAAGCAATAAATATATACAAACTATAACATTGTAGGACTCCTTATACAGATTAAGAAATGTCAAGTCTGTCTTTAATGGTCTCATACTTCCAGAGGACAATCTACTATGTCACTAGTAAAATAAACCTATTTAATATGTTGCCAATGATCTCTGTTCCTTCAAAATTATATTTCCCCCATCTGAATATATCCCAACTATTATATATAACATATATATTAGCATAGCATAACATAACATAACATAACATAACATAACATAACATAACATAACATAACATAAAATATAACAACATAACATATCATCCCTTAAGAGTTTATATTAAACCAAAAGGAGAATTGTTGTTAACTGTAAAACAGCATTTTGTTGCTACCTTATTTATTTATTTATTTATTTACTTACTTACTTACTTACTTACTTACTTACTTACTTACTTACTTACTTACTTACTTACTTACTTACTTACGTGAGGTGAAATAAATGTAATTAACTCCTTAGCTTGTGTGCATTTTTATATTTCAAGAGCGCTTCCTGGGTTTATTCACATATAGATCTAATTGATAAATTTTGAGAATAATAATTTCCATTTAACTCAAAGAGATTTTCTCCTAGACTACATTTTTATATTTTTTCTTTTTATTTCTAATAAGTAGGTCAGAAATTGTATAAATAATACAATGTTTTGTACTCAGAAGCTATGCCAATTTCTCAGAAATCTGTTGCTTGGTGAGTGACCCAGATTTTGAGCAGGTTTGATTATAATATGTGTATATTGAACTAATTATGAGAAACTTTCTTGGTGATTTCTGGAGCTGGGAAGGTATGGAAATCAATAGCATTTCTACTATACAATCTGTTGCTAATTAGTCATTCAGCTCCTTTAGTCTGCTTTTTCCCCCCCTCTCAATTTCGGCAGCTATCTATTTTCTTTCTTACATGACAGGAAGTAATATATTTACTCTTAATTATTCTTTTTGATATTGCTTCTTTAAACAGAAGATATATTTGGCATCAAGATTCATCACTGCAGGATACATAGTACAAACACATTACCTGCCAAATAATTTATGATTTTATTATTTATGTATTTGCAGAAAGTAACACTATTACAGTAGCATATACATTCAAACATCACACACACAGAGAGAGAGAGAGGGGGGGGGGAGGGAGGGAGGGAGGAAGAGAGAGAGAGAGAGAGAGAGAGAGAGAGAGAGAGAGAGAGAGAGAGAGAGAGAGAGAGAGAGAGAGATGGGAAGGGATTCCATTCTTATTGCATCTTTTTACCCCAAATCAAATTCTCCAAGGTAGAAGTTGGATGAACAGCTGTGTAATCTTGGCCTCCTTGCAGATTAATGTTTAAATAGTGGGATGCTGGATAGCAACTTCATTCATCAAGAGTTTGTCAATTTGTCACAGTGACATGTTGCTCAACTACCGTAAACATGAGGAAATTCAAATGTTTCAGCTGCCTTCCTTTTTGTTTAATGCACAAGGCTTTTCATACGTATAAGCATTACTAAGGAAAGAACTGAAGTGGCAATGTATGCTCTGAAAATAAAATAAAATCTAATCTTAGGAAAATAAAATCTAATTTCCTATCATACTCACCATCACCCATGATCTATTCCCATTTAGCTGCTTAGCTCCTACCACCCAATGGTGGGATTCAGCCCATTTGCACCACTTCGGCAGAACTGGTAGCTAATTTTTTGTTGCCCAGGCCCAGAATGGACTTCCGAAAATGGCATCCACACAGAGAACCGGTTGTTCACATATTTGAATCCCACCACTGCTACCACCACAACTTGGATGTCTGCCACCACTAAATGACTCAAAATCGGCAAAATGGCCAGATTTGGGAGGTGCAATTTTGAAAGAAAGAAAGAAAGAAAGAAAGAAAGAAAGAAAGAAAGAAAGAAAGAAAGAAAGAAAGAAAGAAAGAAAGAAGAAAATATGAGTGAGAATGGCAGTGCAGTTCTTTCAATAATTTAGATGTTCCCATTACTATTATGATTGATTTCCCTGTAGACAAGAGATCTTTGAAACCACAGTTTATATCCTGTTATATTGTTCCCTCTATAAGGATGCACAGATTCACTTTATAACTCCTTACCTGCTAAAATATCCAGGAGATTCTGATCTTTTTTATTTATAGCTGTTAGTATTGGATCAATTTATTTAATGTAGCTAAATTCTGCTATATTTTTTGTAAAATAAGGCAGACTTGGGCTGCCCATTGATGATTTCACCACTGGTTGTAATATAATATTATCTCATTATGTTTTGTTCTATTTTCTTTTAATGTTTTAATTTTTAACTTTGGTCTGGATTGTAATAAAAAATATTGATATCTTGATTGATTGACTGATTGATTATGTGCCATCAAGTCATTTTTGTCTCCTAGTAACCATAAAGATGGATTTTCTCCATAGCAATCTATCCCTAACTTGGTTTTTCAAGTCTTCCAACAGTTCATCTCTGTAACTGAGTCCATCCACTTTGCTGCCAATAATCCTTTCTTCTCTTTCCTTACATTTTTGTCAGCATTAGACTCTTTTCCAAATAGTTGGTTTTTTGCATGATGTATCCAAATTAGGATAATTTGAGCCTGGTCATTTGTGTCTTGACATAAAATTCTGGATTGATTTGTGTGATGATCAATGTCTACATGGGTGACTAGTGTGGGAGAATAAATCAGAATTAATTATCTAAGGATACCATTGTAAAGAATGGAACTTATTCATCCTTGCTTCTTTAGATACTTGACAAGTTGGGCCGCATCCTCCATCATTAAAAGCACTCTTAGTAAGTTCCAGACCAAATGCAGCTTCAATTAGACTCCCCCATTACCTCTCTCACAATTTGCCTTTTCTTTGTAATCCCAAATAACATGTCAATGAAAAAACATTATGTTTTTAACATAACATACTGTATATTGACCCATACTTACTGTTCAAATCATTGTGTATACATTCAGGCAGAATTTGCCCTCAGAATATTACTCATCTGTCACTTCTGCTCTTCTACTGATTTCAGCTTACTCATTACAATGCTACTTGTTGCAGAATTGCTATTTAGTAATTAATGTATTTATTCATTTCTGTTACCATGTTTCCCCAAAAATAAGATCTAAATGGAAAATAAGCCCTAAAGAATTTTGTGGAGCAAAAATAAGACCTGGTCTTATTTTCGGGGAAACACTGCATTTATACATTTGAAAGCGAAATGGCAAGTGTTGAAGTCTGCAATGACAGAATTACAGATATTATGAAAGAACTGGTTCACCTTCAAAAAAAAATTCACATGGGGCAAATGGAGATGTTTGATCCTCCAATCTGAAATAGACATGTTAAAAACATGCTTAAGAATAAAAAAATAAGTGGCAAAATATTTGATGGAACTGTAAGGGGGTGAGATACGTATATAAATAATGGAGCCCCTCAAGTGGCTTGTTTGATTATCTGTTAGCACCAGGGGTGATAGGGGGCTATTGATTTTATTCATTTTTTATTGTTTGTAAGCTGTGCAGAATCACTGAGAGTGAGTGGACTGCCATTTAAATCAATCGATCGAACGAACGAATGAACGGATGAATACAGTATGACTTCCCTTAATCTGAATTCATCTCTTAGTGGCTTCATGGTCATTTCCATAGTGTTTTCCTGGCAACAGAATAGCATTGGTTTGCCAGAGATTTGCTTTTTTCAAGTCCTTCCAGTTTTATATACAGCCTTAATAACCAAATGCTATCACAAGTACCTTTTTAAACATTAGACTTATATTCCTTGCTTCTGAAATCAGCTATTTACAAAATATAATAAATATCTGAGTTTGGCTATGAAAGAAAATGCATTTGCATTCAAAGAAGTCAGTTTGATATTATATTAAAAAGTTGATGGACATTACACCAGTGTGAATATATACACACTGTCCATGCAATTTGGATTCAGCATTTGGCTGACAAGCTCAGCACAGATACGTAGATCTAAATAATTGCTCTAAGGTTTCACTTATTAAACATGTATGGAAGATCATCCTTGTATTTGCCATGGATAGTCAGAGGTTCTTAAAAAAGAGTCAGATGAGCTAAATTTAAACCCATTAACTTCAATATGTTTGTTTCCTTTCCCTTAATTTGGAGTTGTAGAACACATACCAAAAGTAGGTAAAGTGGATAAAAAAAACTTAAGTAGGAGATAATTAATGAATATTTTCTCCCTATTCCATAGGTTTAAATTGGATGATAGAACTATGTTGGTAGAAAATAAGGCCACTTTTCTATGCATACATTTGTAGAAATTGCACTAAATCAATTGAATTGTATAATTACTCACCTAATCAATGCATTTGGTACATGGATGTTAATAACTTAATTATTAGTAGACAGGGTTTTTTTTTCTTTTTGAACTGGATTTATGTGAGCAGAGTTTCAATCAATCTTCTAGTCTAAAGAAAGAGTGCTATAATTCTCTAACAACACAGAGGTCGTCAAAATATTCTTCAAAATCAGAACACTTATTTATAAAACTCAGATTCTGAGAATTCATTATCTCACTTCCAGGTATCTCTTCAGAAACTTAAGAGTATCTTTCAGAACTAGTTTAAAGTCTTTTCCTTCTGATTCTCTCAAAATATGTAGGCCTGGTCTTAATTTAAAATGTTTAAGTTTATTCTTCTACTGGTTAAAAGCTCCATTGTCACCTCTTTGGGCAATTATTGTGTCACTTGTCAAACAATGGTTACTCTTGGATGTGACAGGAAAAGCAGATCATTTCCCCAGAAATTAATGTGACATGTAGAAACACAGGAATGCTACTTGACACTATAGAATTGTTTCTCACTAAAAAAAGAAAAGATAAGCAAGCAGGTTACATTGTTGAATTCTAATCTCTGCCATAAATAGTGATTATAGGTATTAATTTGGATTGTTTCTCTGCCCCTCTCTTTCCTCTCCTTGACCCTATCCCCAGGCTTTTGATAAAATCCGAAAAGATAGCCCAAACATCCACAGAAGGGATGATTAAAAAAGTCAAGAGTGGGGCTATCCCTTTTTTCATGTGTTGGCCTAGAACAGATATGCCAAACACAAGATCTATGGGCCCAGATTTGGATGGATGGCTGTGGAGCCCCAGGGTGCACTGACCAAGGGGCCCATGAACTGCGGCTTCTACCAGACACTGTGGGCCCCCCATGCTCACCACCTCTGGTGCACATGCCAGCGAGGTGAGGAGAGGCATGTGGTGGGGTGGGGGTGGCACTACGCCATTGTCCCTGTGCACTTGTCCCCCCCAGAGTGCCCCAGGAGCTCAAGGGCTGGGCTGGGCTGGGCTGGGCTGGGCACCCACCCCTGCCATCCACCACCCCACGTGGCCTGAGAGGGTCGGTGAGGCTCCTCCACTGGATCAGACCCTGGCACCCACCCTGGTCCTGACCCCCTCTGCTGTAAACCCCTGCCCCACCCCCTCTGCTGGATACCTCCAGCCCCACCCAGACCCCTACAGGTGCCACCCAATCAAGCCATATCAAACTGGCCATGCCCACCCTGGCCATACCCACCCAGTTGGCTGCAACCACCCTGGTCTGTTCTATCATTGAAAAGATATTCTAATGTACAGTCAGATTCTGCCTTCCTGTAGCTGACATGTCTATGGAGATTCTCAGTCATAGTTGTCCCAAGGGTGTTTTTCATGAGGCAGCTGGATTTTCTTGTTTTTCTTTGAAGACATTTTGCTTCTCATTTAAGAAGCTTCTTTAGCTCTGACTGGATGGTGGGGAATGGAAGGATTTATACCCCTTGCAGACAGCTGGTCATTTGCCTACTTTTAGAGAGTTGTTGAGGCCATCTGGAAGTTTATCTGTGTCATCAGGTCACCTGAGTGGTGCAAATGGGTGTGGAGTCTTTTTGAAAGGACTATGTTGTAGACTGGAGATAGATGATGTCATATCCCTCCCCCTCTGTTGAGAGAAGGTTGTTCAATTTTGGCATAGATGGCTTCTTTGACCCCTCTTTCAAACCAGTGGTCTTCTCTGTCCAAAATGTGGGCTTTGCTGTCTTCAAAAGAGTGGCCTTTGTCTTTTAAATGCAAATGGACTTCTGAAATCGATTCTTCTGTATTCTGTACTCCAGAATGATACAGAAAGATCTGTGTAAATACCCTTTCAGATATTTAAAGGCTATCATCACAAGCCACCCCATCCTCAGTATTTGCTTTTCAGGTCTAAACTTTCACAATTCTTTATTAAAAAAAATATAGTGGTTTGATCTCTCTAATTAGCATGCTCTGAAACTGGCCCACCTTTTCTAGATTAGTCTTAAATTTTGATTTGCTAAGCTAGAGACAATTATTAATGTGTGGTCTATCCAATGCAGAATGAATTCAAACTACTACTTCATGTGATTTGGGAACTATTCTGCTGTCTTCAATAAGCTACTATTTTCAAAACCAAGGTTTTCTTTGTTACATTGCATTTTGTTAAACGGGGCTCACTTTTCATTATTATCCATTCAAATTGGGCTGATTTATGGAGCAGCTGAAAGACTGGTTTTTTTCTTCCTGTAATTTTGATCTTTTTGTTATTAATAAATTTTTTTGCCAATTTTGACTCAATCAGTGCTTCAATTTTGAGATGCCATCAGTGGTGGGATTCAAACAGTTTGCACCACTTTGGCAGAACTCGTAGCTAATTTTTTGCTGCCCAGGCCCAGAATGGGTGCCCGGAAGCGGCATCTACACAGAGAACTGGTTGTTCACATATTTGAATCCCACCACTGGGATTAGCTTATAGTTCTGGGCTATCTATAGGAGATGATCAGGCTGAACCCAAGTGAGGGTTCGAGCCCATCATCAGTCTCAAGAGATCTAAGTCCAGTCCACCTTGAATTCTGCCGACTCTTGTATCCTGCCAATTTGCTTTGACTGTTAATAGCTGAGATTCTTGTAGAAAGTGGTAACATGCATTCAATCTTTATTCATTTGAACCACCTTGGTTCTTGATTCCTTGAATTTGACACTACCTATTTGTTTGAAGACATGAGTCTCTTTCATGCCTTGTGACTGGCATCTTGAAAGCCAGCATTATTTTCTGATCTCAGGTCACAGGTCCACTGCAGAGATAAAGGAGATTCACGATGCATGCATCCCCCAATAGATCTGAAAATTTATGCCCAGGTTTATTATAACATCGCTGGAACAACAATTTGCCTTGTGAAACAAAATGAAACAGATGATATTTGTACCCACTGAGCGCATGCTCAGGATACAGCAGAAACAAATTAGACAGATGTTATGTAGAAAATGACTGGTCCCCATAGAATACTGTAAGAATGAAGGAGGCTCTAAAACATGCTCTGGGTTTTGAAAAAACTTAGGAGATTTTTTTTTTTTACTTTACTTTATTAAAAGTCCAATCGGCCATCAGAGGAGGAGTGGAACTTGGGGGGGGGGGGGCTGCTACTTTGTATGTACGTACATTTCTGTGAGTGTGCATGCTAATTCTTTTTTTTTCTCTTTAGTTTAAATCATTCCTGAAGCAATTCTTTAGCTCCAGAAAGGCAGGTGATTTCCAGAATAGGGTGCATATGGAAATGCATAGACCCATTCTGTTAGCACAAATCTACCATTCAGTTTGGTCCCTTCTACACAATTGTTCTGGTGTTTTGCTTTATTTTTAATTTCAGCAACTCCTTTGGTTTGAAATCCCTAAATAAACAGATAGATACCTCTCAGGCATGATGGAATTTTATAATCCTGGCATCGCTCTTTTTAGGTATCTTTAGATTAAAATATGATGTTGATTTGGCATATGAATGTTGTATTTTCTCCTCAGAGAAAATGACTTTCTCTTAATTATTGGGTTGAGTGCTTTTTGTTTCTGAAGTGCTCATTCTGGCTTTAAAGTTATTATTCCATTGACTGACATAATGAAATATTGTTATCAATACAGGTTAATGTGAATATTGAATGAATTGCTAGTGTGGGCCTCTGGATATCTGCCATGCTGTTCATACAGTAAACAAAGACTGCTGCATTGCATAGATTGGTTCAGAACAAAAACACCCTAGCTATTTCATTAACCTGACAATAAAATTAATATACAATTGAATTGAAATTGAATATACAGTGTAATTTCATGGGACATTGTCACTAGGAGTTGGAGCATAATACTTCCAAAGCCAAATAGATAAAAACTCAAGTATTATTTTCTAATATTTTTTGAGAACAAAGATGGGAGAACATCCATCAAATGATGCCAGGCTACAGTTCCAGCAAAAGCCAAAAGAGAATTGTTGGGAGACATAGCTTCAGAGCAAATGAAGAGTTTGAATGAAGGCTTTTCTCTACTTAGAATTGCCTTTGTTTCACTGCCTATGCTATTACATGTTTTGAAATTACCACTTTTACTCTACTTTTCTGGGACAGAGACAATAAAAGAGTATACTGGCCCTGTGAAGTTAGTTATCTTGTTACAAAAGTATGACCCACCAATTGATTCTGAAGAAGAGGAACAGGCAGCATGAATGTCCAACACCATGAATGCAACTAGTGCCTTTGCTTTCCTGCTTTCAGTTCAACAACATTGTCCAATTTGATTTATGACACTTTGCTATCTTTTATGCAAGTCCTGCACTTTGATTGCCTGATGCGCCGGAATGCTACCTGGAGTTCTCTCATCTTTGCTGCAGGTACTTTTATCAATAGCTGTATTAGTAGGCTAGTAATTATAGCAATGGCCTGTTATATAATTTTTTTGGGGTGGTGCCTTTGGGTCAATGATAGATTCCTGGCAACTGCTTGGGCTAGTTTACATGGCAAGATTTTTTGCAAGTGCTTTGTCATTGCCTCCTTCCTCAGGTCGAGAAAGGGTGGGTGTGTTTTGTACCTGAAGTGGGACTACAACTCACTGTCCCTATTTTTAGCCTGGTACCTTAACAACTACACCAAACTGGCAATCTCCCTATAGATTGTTACCAACTCAAAATCCAGTCAGGTTATTCACTAATTGTATTTAATCCTTCAACCTCAAGTATGACTACAGCCCAACTGCACAGTGCAACAATGCATGCTTTCTACCCAGTCTCTGAGTTGTAATAGATGCACTGAGATTTGAAAAAACTCTCTCTGCTTGTCCTCTAAATCTTTCCTGTAGGACATTTCTGTTTATGTTGAACTTGTCTCTGCTCTTTGATGTTAACTGGAAGTGCCTCAGCAAATTTATGAGTGAGGACTTTCAGTTATTTATCTAAAGCTTTTCAGGCTAAATATTGTCAAATGTTTAGCCAACTTCAAGTACAGAGACAAATTAGAATGCTACTTATTAGTAAGTACTACTGTATATCTAAGCCATAAATTATTTTTTAAGAGAAGAAATGCATCCCCATCAAATCATGAGATCTATCAGGCTTAGCCTAGAAATCAGTGTTAACTTGAAAACGTTGCACCGATGTCTATTATTTGTGGACTATGTGGTTTGTAGTCATCAATTTCTTCTCCATATCTTTCTTTCCTGGACACTCTATGGATTTCACATAGCTTACAGCATGCAAGAAAACACTGCTAAGTATAACTTTTTCAGTAAATGCAATGAAAAGAGGAGCATACTCCAAATTTATTAATTTCCAATTTTCCTTCCTTACAATATCCAAAGAACTGGGTGATTGCTATCCAAGAAACTTAGCCTGATTTTTTTACTGTGCTATATAGACTGAATCCAATCATTTCCAAAAAGGTGCTATCTATCTTTTTGTACATTTATAATTTTGGGCTACAAAGCAACTTATACGATTATACGGTACATATAAAATCTGTTGTGTTGCAATGTCAGAGTCTAAATTTCGCTCTTTGGTTGATCCTGTGTAAAGAATGTATGCTACCACTATTTCATTGCTTTTTGAGGAACAGTAGACTTTAAAAGCTGCTCTCTGAGTTCACAGTTCTAAGAAAATAGCAAGCAGAGCTTTGGGTTAACATACTTTTTCTATACTGCTCTTGAACAACTTATAAAATTTTATCTTGTCTATTTTCTTCCTATTCATGCAGAACAAGATCTCTTTAAAGTTGTATGCATTATGAGAGACAATATTATTCTTTCAATGTGGTTTGCATGGTCTAGACTAGAGAAATAACTTCCTATTGCTTTCTTCTAGAATTCTGTGTCCTATTAGCTCATAATATTGATATTCCCTGGTATTAATCAAATAATTAAACCTACCTTGGTTAGCTCTCTAAGATCTGACAACATTAACTAATTGCTGACTCCTAACTTAGCACGATATTCAACATCATTGTGTCTGATTTACACAATGTCACACATTTTTTTGCTACCTTATCACCAGCCCCATGCCAAAGATGTCCATACATATCAAAATCATATTTCTGGTGCTGAATTCTTTTTCCACAGAAATCTTAATGCAAATGGTTTTTGATAACAGTTTAGGACTTAGGTTTTCCTCATGTCAGGGTTTTTTTTTTTGTGTTTTTTTTTTGTTTTGAAATCTGCCCCAAACTGAAAGGCATAATTTTCTATGTATAATTTTCTAAGCACAATTCTTATTCTGTCTCATAGAAAAATTAAAAAAGAAAGAGATGGGATTACAGCAATTCCAGCAATTGAACTATTTCCCATTTGCAACCCAAGTACTGTACCTTACAGTGGAATCCTCATTTTTATCTTTCATAGCATTTCTGTGAACTGGGTTCTCTTCACTCTCTTCACAATAAAATTAAATAATAATTTTATTTAATTATTTAAAACATAGTTGGTCTTGCAACCAACTCTGGATGGTTCCCAATCAAATATATTATTCATACCCATCTCTTGAAACCTTATCAATTGGAGAAGCAACCCTTTCTTTTCATCTTTACCGTAAGATTGGTACCTATGGTACTGTTTGTCACACAAACATTTATTCACTCAAAAAGCATATTTCCTTGAAGATGTCAAAGATGAACAAATACACCTACAATGCCAGAAAATATTTTCAAAACGATCTTTTGCTTGAAAATAATGGCTGTAGCTCCTAAAAGCTGCATTGCAAAAGCACACCAAAGCATGTCCAACAGTTTCTCCTGTTATTTGTTATTGTTCAATGTGCATGTGTTTGGAAACACAGAGGATTCCCTATGTTCATACAATTTGTTGCTTGTGTTGAACATTATAGAGTAGAATTTCATCATTGAATCACAGTCTGTATTAGAATCTGCCATACATGTTCAAAACTTACTTTCCGTAGCTTTCTTGGGCAAATATATATTCTTTTTTTATTGATTTTTCCTTACTGTTCACCTATATAAATTGTGTTCTTTTCAATACAATTTAATGCCCAGAATTCTTTCCTATTTTATTATACTGAACTATGTATCACAATCTGTATGCTTTCTTCTTTAAATTGTAAATCTTTAATAGATTTTTGATTGGCCACAAAGTAATTACATTTCTTTCGATATTCAATATTTTTTTTACTGAAACCCCTTTTATCTCGTGGACCCAGGACCAGTTTGAAACTTGCACGTAAATAAGATTGGCCCGAAGTATCTTTACTTCTATAGCAGCATTTAATCATTTAAGTGTATATTGAATTTACTTCCAACAATTGTAGAACAAATAGATTACTCATTTAAACTGGCAAAGACAGCTAAGCAAACAGAGAGAGTGGAGAATAGTCTTCTTTATGAAAAAAATAATGGATGGATCCTCCTTTATATTAAAAAGGGGTATAAGCACAAACCAATTAAAGATGAGGAATTTCAACCATATTGATTTTAACACAGAGAAAAATATATTAATTATCCCACTATAATCAGTGGGAGGCAAATCTGCTTCACCAACTCATCTTTAACTGTTCTATTTTCTTGGTGTTCTCTCTCTCTCTCTCTCTCTCTCTCTCTCTCTCTCTCTCTCTCTCTCTCTCTCTCTCTCTCTCTCTCTCTCTCTCTCTCTCTCTCTCTCTCTCTCTCTCCTATGTGGCACTAATGTAATTTGAAAAAAAATATAAAGGGTAAGGAATAAAAATCATCGCTAATCAAATTCTCTGTGTGTATGTTTTTTGCATCTTTGGAACTTTAAAAAGAATGATAAATATTAAAGTTCAGTTGCATTTTTTGGAAGTACTCACTCTTTTTCATTAAGGAGGAATATTTCTTCCTTTTTGCAGATTCTATGTGATTGGTGGAAATAAATAATTTATAAAGAATCACGGCATTTATTCTAAAGTGAGCTCACAACCATTAGTGTGTAGCAAAATAAAGCTATCTAGATACCAACTGATTCCCCTATATAATTCATGAATACAGCCAGGATCAAATCACATTTTTCTGTAAGGAAATATCTCCAGTCAAGCATTGTACATAACTTCAAAATGGCACAACGTACAAACATGCATATACATACATGCATGAACCTACATGTCTTTATAAATAAAGAATGTATATTACACTTACGTACTGGGCCTTCATTTACTGTCCTTGTTTTCTAGTAGACCACAGTAAGAAACATTTTCACATTTAGGCCACACTCCACTTTTGAATACATCACAATTTCCCCAACTAACCTATATTAAAACATTGCTATTATTACAAATGTACGTCTGAACCTTTTAAAATGCAGATCTTGTTAAGTGGTAAAACAGTAGATGCCTAGAATTATAAGGTATAGCAAAGGATTAAACTTATTGAATTTTATAGAATAAATAGAAAGGAAAATGCCTTAATTGAAAGTGCAAATATGGTAGATGTCTGCATACATATGGAAATATCACATTGGAAAACAGTTTCGTTCACTCTTATATGATCTAAGCATGTAGGACAGTAATTCACTGGCTTCAAATATTTTGAACCATAATTCCTACAGTGATTTTCTTCCTTCCTTTTCCATTTATCATGCTGGCTTTGGGTTATAGTTGTAAAACTGTAATGCATCTGGAGAATACTAAACTCCTTAATCTGCCTTAATGCAAGAAAGAAAAGTGATTCTGTTTAATAAATGATAAATGTGACTTGGTGGGTTTATTCAAAGCTAGACTGCAATTTACATTATATTATATTGCATTATTACAGTGATGTAGCATAGAAATAATCTATATGTATTCCTAGCTGGGCATATATTTGCAGTCACTTCTGGGTGGTACTGTATTCTTTGCAGTTCTGAAGTGATATATGCCTGCTTGTCGGCTTTACAAGTCTAGGGTACTTGTGATTCCCCCCCAAAAAATATATATATATATATATTCCTATCTGGATGTTAACAACCTTATTCCATTTTCTGTAATAACAGCCAGTCATTTCTCGAATATTCCTGTTTTGTATAATATTCATGCATGCAAAACAATGATGTAATAAGATTTTGGCATGAAGACTGATTCCTGAATGTTGGGGTTTGGAAGAGTCCTTCTATCTTGTGCATGGAATGAAAGATTCTATTCAGGAGGGTTGTGGGGCAGAAGATAGACGAGAAGAGGAAATCAAAGTGACAGTAGCTGGTATGAATTAGTAGATGGGTCTTATCAACCAAAAACAGGAGGAAGAGTTGGATGCTGCAACTACAACTCTTGAGGTGAGGATACTCATTGAAATGACATCTTTCCTTTTCCGTGGTGCATTTCTAGGGCAGCAAATTTAATAGTGTTTTTTTTTAGTTCCTTGGGATAATGTGGCCAATAGATAATGAGGAATCTTATTTTATTTTCCTATTCTCCCCCACCCCTTAAAATAAATCTGGAACTTTTAAAGGAAAGTTGAAGTTCTGAGCAGCACATTGTGCTATGCCTATGCCTATAAATTTTCTGCAGCAAGATATGAACACAAAATGCCCTTGGTTTTATTTAGGTACTCCTTGCTTCTTAAAGCTGTGGTCTCAATGAGTTACTTTTAATTTTAATTATAGTGGCTGCCAAGAAAGCAGTCTAATAATTTTCTCCACAATAAAACACACATTAAAATTTACTAGCCTGATTAATTTAATAATACTCACTGTCTGAAGCTTCTGAAGAGATAATTCCAGAGATACCCTTCCTTGCATGATTCCCTAAGTTAAAATAATTCACATGTACTGTGACTGAGACCCTGGGATGGAGAGAGACAGATGCAAGGTTTTGGTTTGCCTGAATATGAAATGTATTACACGGGTGCATGCTAAGAGACACTGGTAGAAAAAAATGTGGCCTGGAATCCTTGTGTACATTGTAAATACCACTTTTGATGGCCTACAAGAAACTTTTCCTCTTGAGTTCAAGCAGCCAAAAGTTCAGCCCTATGAGTTGGGGGAGGGGCAAGGAGGCCCATATTAATGAATGCAACATCATGGGTATGTTTCAACCTGCACACATGCCCTGAAAGCAATGAATCATGCAACATAATGTCACTACTGATGACAGTGACAGGATTCTGCTGATACCACTGTGTCTGTATCACTTGTCTGATAGAATTCCTTGTGATTCTACAAATACAAAGCTTGACTTCTTACATTCAATTATTAGCAGGAACGGGAACTGTCTAGAGTTTGTATGTGAAAGTAACATTTGCATGCAAGACCCCCTCCCCCTTGCAACCTTCAAAAATGAGGCAAAGAAGATAATATAGTTAAATGTACCCTGTCTGGTTAAGAAAGATATTTTATATATTTAAGATCAGTGGTCCTAGCCTTTCTGGCTCTGTGGACTGGCAGAGGTGGCAATAGCAGCGGGGGGATGGGATGGCTTCATTCATGCACCCACCACTTGTGTAAATGGAGCTTCACACACTTGCCTGCCACTTATGCATACTGATTCCCAATGGGCTACGGATCGGTACTGGTCTGCCAATTGGGGGTTGGGAACCCCTGTTTAAGATAAAAGGGTTCTCAAATTTTTGACTTGTTTGGTTTCTAAATGTGATGCCTACAGTTTTTAACTGAAACAGAACAGTCTCAGAAAGGTTACATCTATGATTGTTATGCTTTTGCATCCTTATAGAAATAGATCTCAGCAGTTTATCTACCTATCCATCAGCAGTGACCTTTGGGAAAAAAACACAGAAAAACAGAAAAAGCTATCTTAAGAAATAATTATGCATGCTCTATCCATCTGCTAAATGTTGCTACCCTTAACAAGACATACAGAAACTAAATAAACAATACATGTGACTTAGCCATATTACAGGTCTTGTGTCAAGATCTTGTGCTCCCTGCATGCTGACACTTACATTTCTTGTTACAACAAAAGATGTTCAGGCAATTTGGAGGACTTCTGCAGTGAGGCTCCTGAGACTAAGACCAGCAAATCTTACATAATCTTACAGAAGGGATTATATAGCCAATAATATCCTATCCAAAATAAATGTTCCCAACAGTGCATCTCCATAGGATACGTTCTGGTAAAGGCCTATTTGAATTGTAGCCTCTCCTTTCAGTTACACTTGATCATGCCATGTCAATGCTTATGTCATTAAAAAGAAAAGTGGATACATTAGTCTTGAACATATATAAGAAAAGCAATTCCTCTTTCTGATGAATGCCAAGAACAAGAAACAAAGGAAAGCAAACATTTTACAGAGTCAGATCCCTGACTCAAAACAGTGCAGTAAGAATGCTATAAAGTAAAGCCACAAAGACAAAAGGCTGCACCCTTTAACAAGAGAGTAAAAAGTAGAAAATTATTTGGAAACCTTGTTTTGAAAAGGGGAAGAGGGAAGAGACAGAGGCAACTGATAAAAAATATCAAAGCATCAGACAGAAAAAAGTTCCAAATATAAAGCAAAGTAGTAAAACTGTATCAGACATAGCAGGGCAATTAGAATCTTTGGCAGGTGTAAGTTCAAAAGAAAAGGCCAAAACGGAAGGCAAGAAAAATCAGTGTAATGGCTTGCCTTCAGAAGTTGTGGGTGCTCCATCACTGGAGATTCTTAAGAGGAGTTTGGACAATCTGGAATAGTATAGTATAGAATTTTTTGCTTAAACAAGGGGTTGCACTAGAAGATCTCCAGGGACCCTTCCAACTCTGTTAAACCTCTATGGTTTTATCTCCATAAAAATCCTCTGCATTTGATTGGATCAAGATGCAGTAACTAGCCAAAATCATCCACTGTACTTTAAGGACTGAATGTGGGATTGAATATAGATCTTCCTGGCTCTGATCCAAATACCTTAATCATTTCTCCACACTAGCTCAATGATTTCAAGCTTCTGGTTAAAAAAAACCCAACCCTGGTACATTTAAATTAATTGTACATTAAACACTGTGATCTGCCTAAAAAAATAAAGATGGTAATGCACACCTTTCAGGGAAAGGAAGGTTGTGAACTTTTCCACCCCACCTCTTTCAGTCTATTATTTAAAATTACAGTTGTTTACAGCTTCAACTTTTAAATTACATGGTGAGCATATTTTTCAAGTATTGCTCAGAGAAAATGTTCTCTGGAATTCCTCAGTCTCCCCACTTATATCTGGGTAAATGAAGTTCTCTTTGGACATTCCCTTCAGAAACAGATTGTGAGGATTAATGGGATGTTTATATGGCTGTCTTTCTGTTTCATAACAACTGAACAAAAGGGGGGGGGAAGCAATCACCCATAATAAAGGGCTACCTTATAGCAGTAAATAGAACTGCATAATATATTACCCTAGAGCGATGTGAACTTTGAAACACATACACTTGCATTTAGCTCTGCATTGAACTAACTTTCTGTAGTTCGATACTCTTATTTCATAATAAAAATACTACCGTAATAATAAAGGTAGCAATGTACAGTATTGCAGGCTAATTCACTGCTCACTTACAGGAGTTTGATTCTCACTGGCTCAAAGTTGACTCAGTCTTCCATCCTTCCAAGGTCGGTAAAATGTGGATCCAGATTGTTGGGGGGCAATGTGCTGACTCGGTAAATTGCTTAGAGAGGCCTGAACCGCAAGATGGGAAGCAAATACTTTTGATATGAATAAGTAAAACAATAAAACCATAAAACAATACATAAATAAACAATAAAACAATAATAAATGAATGAATGAATAAATAATTTATTAGGTTTGCGTCTTGGAATATATTACAAACAACTAAAGGTCAATGAAATTATATTGCATATGTAAACAGACACTGATATTATGAATCAAGTTTTTATAAAGTTTTCATATTGATACCTGTAGATTCCAAAGTCTGTTTGATTCAATGAGGATGGTGAGGATTATATTTATTTTAAAATGCATGTGTTTCCCTATGTTTCCTTTGAAAGTAGATATAGATAGTGGTAGTAGTGTAGATCTCCCCAGGGGAAAAAAAAGACAAAGATCCAAAGAAAATATAGAGGAAGAGGAACATTCTTTGAATCAATAAGCTTTTTTTCCAGTTTGAAAAAATAGTGCCACTGGTACTTTGTATGTTACACTAAAGCACCCCAATAAAGCCCTTAGAAATTAATTAATTTTGAAAGTGACAATATTACCTTTCTTCCATGGGTGAAGGAAAGGAATCAAATTAATCCTGTGAAGTGAAAAAGGATACATAGCCCAATATTATGGTTTCTACATATGTGCTCGCTCACTCTCTCCACAGACACACACACACACACACACAGAGAGAGAGAGAGAGAGAGAGAGAGAGAGAGAGAGAGAGAGAGAGAGAGAGACAGAGAGAGACAGAGACAGAGACAGAGACAGAGAAAATTATGCTTTGGATAATTTTTTGATTGCCATTACACCTAGAAACTCACATGGATCTGAAAGATTTAAGCTAAAATCTTTTTCCCTTTTCTTGTGGGTCTTAAGGAAGCTATTGTCTCATTTCTATCTTTTAGTAATAGAGGGAGAAAGATGATGATGATGATGATGATGATGATGATGATGGTGATGACTTAGCATGGGCTATAAGACTGGAATATAAAGTAGATACTTAAAATACTTTTTTAAAACAATCTAATGTTTGAGAATCATAAAAGCTCTGTAAGAGATTTTTTTTTAATGCAACTACTTAAATGTTAAAGCTGCAAGATCCCCTTGTTCTAATTTCTTGGAGTTCTATGCAGTCTCTCTGAGGTAGTAATGGTCCCTCTCTCTTAGTGTATTTCTACAAAGCTATTTTTCCCCTTTTTATTTAGCCTATTGCTGACTTTCAATTGTCCTTTTCTGCAGATCTTTCCTTAGGAACTTTGCTGCAAGAAAATGCCTTGGGGGCATTGGCAATGGCTTATCATGCACTCTGTATTGCTGTGTTTTGATGTAAGAGGCTAGTGGAAGAGAAGCTAATGTTAAATTCTGTGGTGGTTATCTTCCTTCTGGATCCAGATTCAGAAACTAGTTAGCAGCCTTCAGGGCTTTATCCTGCACCTTTGTATGAACTCTAACAGAGAAGCACAAAAATAAGTAATTTACCTATCAGGTCTA
>NW_015387235.1:301120-334888 GCF_001527695.2 Protobothrops mucrosquamatus | reverse complement strand
ATTTGATAAATTTAAACCAGATTATTTGAAAGTTGTCTTCTTTTCTTTTGAAAAAAAAAAATACCCAGGTCAAATCTTTACAGAAAACATCTTCTGTAAATCAAGATTTGTCCTTTCTGTGCTGCATAATTAATCTCTTGTTCCTATTTATTTTTCCCAAACTTTCTCTAACTGGAATATAGCTTTAGAGAGCATATATATCTCTAACAAGAGATATTTCAAAGAAAAATAAAGCAATAACTTCATAACTCAGGTCATATGAGTGTTTAAATCATAAATAATTCCTCCAGCCAAAATACAAATCCTGTATTCTTGTAAGTAAAAAGTGGCTGATCAAAACTGTAGAGTTTTCTATTCAGTTTGCTTCAGGACTTAAAACATTATTTTTAATCTTTGAAGCCTGTAGGATTGGTTTGCCAACTCTAGACTGTAAAAATCAACATGTGGCTGCAATTATAGAAAACTGTGGCTCTTGGCTATCATTTAATTATAATATAGAACTGGACTTAGATATACCTAGATCTTATAGCCTTATAGATGTGTCAGGCTTGCACTCATTTTAATGAATGTTCCCCTCAACTACAACTAAAATTAGCATTCAAGAATTTGATTGATAGTGGCACAAAGAAATGTTTTTTTCTCTACCAGAATAATTCAAATGAACCACCACAGAATACCCATTTTGCTTGCATCTTTTTTGAGATGTTTGAAAGTCTATTTTGTTTGATCAGCTGTTAAGAATGGTTCACTTCTGTTTCTTTTTATTTCTTTTCATATTGATCCAAATAAGAATTGGATGCAAATGATTCCTTCCTTCCTGTCACCATTTGAAAAATGACCCAGTGTTAGGACTTTCAACAGGTGGATGTTTTAGAGTTGCCCTATTATTTTTTTTCAAGAAGTCTATTACATATATTGAAACCTTGCCTTAAATCATTTTCAGCAATGGAGGGCAGGAGGCAGAAACTTTATAAATAAATATATGTTCTACCTGAGTCCCCTGCATATTTACTTGTAACGTCAGTAAATATGAATTGGATTGCAGCTAGAATTGTGAACCATGAAACAAAATATGAATGCTTATAAATTATACATATGTTAAAAATGAAGTATATATGCTAAATTTTCCTGTTGAAGCCAGTAGGATTTTCAAGTTGTTAGATTTTGGAAAAATCACATCTATCATTCAAGATTGTCAGACCCTTCCAAATTGGAGGGAAAATAAAGACACTGTTCTCTAGGTAAGTATGGCATACAGGCATCTATGGAGATTCTCAGTCATCCAAGTCATAGTTATCCCGAAGATGCTTTTTCACGAGGCAACTGGACTTTCTTGTTTTTCTTTGAAGATGTTTCACTTTTCATCCAGGAAGCTTCTTCAGCTTTGACTGGATGGTGGGGAATGGCAAGATTTATACTTCTTGCAGTCAGCTGATCATTTGCATTCTTTTAGCGAGTCATTAGTGCTACCTAGAGGCTTATCTATGTCTTCAGGTCACCTGAGTAGTGCAAATGGATATGGAGCCTTCTTGGATTACACTTGCACTACTCAGGTGACCCTGAAGACACAGATAAGCCTCCAGGTAGCACTAATGAATCGCTAAAAGAATGCAGATGATCAGCTATCTGCAAGGAGTATAAATTGCCTTGTGAAAAAACATCTTTGGGATTAGGCATACAGGCCAATTTTCTTTCTGAATATCTGCTATGCCACCCTGTAACACAAGCCTTCTGGGAAAATGTTGAAACAGAATTGTCCATTGCCTTCTAAGAAAATGCCAAGGAACCTTAATTAGAATCATTAACTTAGAGCTGGACTTTCTTCAAATGCCTCAGCAGCAAATTTACAAGACTCTTTCCATCTCTACGTAAATAACATCAGATCTAGTCCAGTCTCCATGGCTTTGCTCATCAGAAATGAACATTATTATTACATTCATTAATTTAGGCAATATTACAAGGAAGACTTGGTTGAACTCCACGCCCAACAGCAAATTATTTCAATTCTGACATGGCATTTCCAGAATCCTAAGGGTAGCAGAATAACTTATTTCAAAATTACAGGTGTGCTTTTATATAGCTACTACGAAATCTCTCTAGGTCTGCTTATCTGAATAGGAAATGGAACAAAAAGTTCTTTATATGAAAATATGCCTTGCAAATTTGCTATTATTGTAATAAATGTTAAAACCTCAATAACCTTGATGGAACTATTTTAATACAATCACTAAGCTTAAGTAAGTAATGTAATATAAATGTACATCTGTCTGTATGACCTATTTCATAATGGCACGTCATGAGAAATCAGAAATTGTAGAAAACATAAAGGGTTATTTTCTCATGTCTGTCAGAGTTGTCCAAAAGCCTGAAAATTTTGGGTTCAAATACATTCAATGACTTATTATACAATGATACATTTTTTTAAAAGATTAAAGATTTAAAAGAGCTAAAACTCTTTTTGTTAGACTGATGGATGGACAATTAAGGGAAAAAATGGAATTCACTTTTCCATTATGCAAAAATAAATTTTATGAGTTTGATTATTATAAAGTGTACAGTATGGAAAGAAGGAAATTATGTTAACCTTAGAAAAGGAGCAAAATATAAATGTATTTGTAATTGATTTTTGGAAGACCAAAAATCACTTCTTTATAACATTATTTTCTATTTTTTTTGTCTATTTTTTAAAACTTCTACTTGTACTTTTTGTACGAAGAAAGAATAGAGTACTCTTGCATTTTCCTCTTTTCTCTTTCAAAAATTGTATTGTGATTCTTTTAAAAATGTGTGTGTGTGTGTGCATTTGTGTGTGCATGAATGTACAAATACATACATAGAAAGCATCCTGATTCCATAGTTTTCACTATTTTTTCCCCTGTTGATGGCAAAAGTTGCATATTTGTCCAGTCCAAACTCCACTGCAATATTTTAGCTGTATGTTTGGAAAGTGCCAAACAGCAATTCAGGTGGCATTTTTCTATATAGTTTCAGATTGTCCATGTTAAGGAGATGGGATAAACTGACAGATGTTTTTAGTGTTTGATAACCATGGCCTGATTTGTTCAGTATTGTTGGTGGACAAATCAGTGCAAAGACACACAAGTAGTGGTGAAAGTGGGTGTCCTTGAAAGATCCCTCTCTTGATATTAACCTCTGCCAGTCTATCACCATTGAGCAACAACTGTGTCTCTTTCATGGTATCATTGTGTCACTGATCTTTGCACAAAGCTTCTGATGTTTCTATTGACTTCTATTACTTCTATGCTTTGGAAATAGCCACTGCATTTTTGTTAGGAACATGAGAAAAACTAAGTGCTTATCACCCAGTTATATTATTGCAATTTCCATATTTAGTTTGGCTCACTCAGTCTCAAGGTCTGGATCTTCACTACCTCTTGTCAATTTCATTCTGCATTTTTAATTTAATTTAATTTAACATCTTTATTTTAATCAAGGAAAGGATTAGGGTGGGTGCTTTGCTGCCATCTAGGGGACCTCTAGATTCCTGCAGTCCACTTTATGTAATCTGATGAAAAATCTGTGTTTGCATTCATTCTTTGTACCGGTTAATTCCAGTAATAATTTTGTATAAACGTGATTGTTTTCAAATATTAAATTTGTAGTAAATAGCTTAAGTGGCAGAAGGCTGGGCATCCCAGACACCAAGGTTATAATGTAAAAGTAAAATTCAGCCAAGATGTTAAAATTATAAGCCCCAATCAAACCATATAAAAACCATTTTGTGCTTTGAATACTAAATTTCCTCAAACTCCTCCCTTTACATATTGGAAAGCAGGATCTTGAAAGAGCTAAATCCCTGATTCAGTCAGTGAGCCTTTTCCTTCTTTGTTTCCCAGAGATTCTGGAACTAATCTTTCTTTTTGATGCTCACAGAGTTCTGTTATTTAAAGATTAAAAATGTTATGCTTATTATTCTGCTATGGCTTAAGCAATATATGCATTATGTACTTGCAAATTAATTAATAAATCCCCAAGTAAATTAATCAGGCCTTCCAATTTTTGTTTCAAAGGATACTTTGTTGTAGCCCTTCTAGTCTCAAATAAATAGCAACATCTCTTTTCAAGAATGTGTTCATGTTTTAGGTAAATTAATTTATTGTTAGCTATCCTGGCATAAAACTGTTAACAATTGTACCAGTTTTAGAGAAAGAGAAGTAGAAATCTAAATCCACAGAGTAGAAGGAAATTGTCAAAAAAAATATATGTTTAATTATTGAACGTAATTGCTACTCCAAATTAGATTATAAGGAATTCTAAACATTCTGGATTATTCTGGCCAGAATAATAACATCATTTTCACAACATATCTGTTAATATTGGTGAAAGAATATCGGAAAAGGCTGTACAACAGCCTTTTCCAATATGATTTTGCTTTCACAAATCATAGAGGATTAATGACTTTGCTTCAGTAGAATTTCAAAACTAGATCCCTAGAACTTTTAATTATCATTTATTTTTATTTCATACCCCACAGCACTAAATTATTATATTTATTTAATTAGACCTGGTATTTAAAAAAATAAAAGATGATTGACAGAATCTTTACTTCCATATCCTTGTTAGGTACACAAGACACTACTAAGAAGATAGCCCAGAGAAATTTGGATTGAATTATTTCCCACTTGGTAAAAGTGTAGTAAAAGCTTGACTAGATATGAAGTTTCAAAGATGTTTCAGCTGCTGAAATATTAATTTCATATCTAGATTGGGGGAGGGGGGAAAAGTATGGGGATAGCTGATATAACTTGCAGGATAATATCAATTGGAAGTTTTTGCTGTCCAAAAGATCATTTTGAACTATTTATAACTGTTCTATGGCATTACCACCCAGAATAGTTTCCATTTATATTTTGAAGTTCTTTCAGCCAGCACTATTATTTTAGTCCTACCACAATTAATGTCAGAAAATCTTTGTTATGGTAAGAGGTTAACCTTCATAGCACTCTCTTTGTTCTTGTGAGAGTTCAGAATTAGATAATGATACGTTTTCAAGCTAATTCAGAAGTATGGAAGTCCCAATTCTCCAAACAGATTATTATTAAATTAATGTAATATTTACCTAAAACTGGAAATAAAATATATCCTTGTTGGACTCCTTTTGTGGCCTATATCATACCTGATGGGATACATGAATGCTATATCCAGTTATTCTCACACTGGGCTAGCATCAGTGGTGGGATTCAGTCGGTTCACAATGGTTTGGCAGAACCGATACCTATTTTTTTGTTGAGTTCGGCAAATCGGTTATGATAAATCTGTGTTTTCTGGAACACGTCTGGTTTTTGTTCAACTTTCTTCCAAGGGGGGGAAAAACCCTCCCCAAAAAAGTCCAAAAGGGGAGTGACGGAAACCAAACGGACACGCAGAGCCTTTGATCATGTCATTCAGGCGAAAACTAGGGGGTGCTTCTCAGAGTTAATTTCAGGAATAGACACTGCACCTCTCTAGTTTCCCGATTGGTGCATATGGGAAAAGGGGTGAGGCCACCAAGTACTACCTTTCAGTATATAGTTTTTTAATACTTAAAATGGTCATTAGGGCAGAGAACCGATTGTTAAATTATTTGAATCCCACCACTGGATTAGCATGGTAAATTAGGATCCATAATTTTTTAATGAAATAGCTTTCACAGATAGATATGAGCTGAAAATATGCAATATACACACCCACATATTTTCTTGCTTTTGGATAGAGTTGTGTTTGTACTTTTGCTTGTGCTTGTGCTTGTGCTTGTATTTATTTATTTATTTTGCTTTGGGAGGAATCATTTCAAATTCAAGGTTATTTTCTTTTTCACCGGATGACTTTTGTTGCTGGTGTTTTTGCCTTTATTTTCAGAATGCTGATCTACATCTAATCTCTAACAATAAAGAAAAAAAAACGTGAGCAGAGAGGTTGGACTAGAAGACCTCCGAGGTCCCTTCCTATTCTATTATTCTGTGTTCTATGTTCAGAGCTATAAGATGAACAATTAAGCACTACAAACTGATTTTGACTTGCAGATCTACACTTACCATCTTAAAATCTCAGGGCATGGAAATTTCTATACTCAACAATATGTCAAACTCCTGATTTTTCCATAACCCTTTTGTTCTTTATTTAAAAATAAAACAAAACAAAATCTGACTACTTTATAATTTGCATTTGCTTCTTGAGTCTGCTGCACCATCAGAGCTGAGCAAATGAACTTGCTGAACCCTCAACACTGAGCCGTGTTCACATTTGCAAAAAAAATTAAAATGCAAAACCCTAAATGAACTTTACATTTCTCCATCTATATTTTTAGGCTCAATACTTAAAATAAATGGCTGGCAACAAGCACTGTGGGTTTTCACCCTTCCGTTACACAATAGCTACTGAATCACAAGGATTGCTTTTGGCATGTATTATTGTTCTCTGGTGCTGTTTCTGGTGAATTGGCAGGTTCATAGATTTGATGGATTTCAAGCTGTTTGAGGCCAAAGCCGTAATACCCACTGAGAATGCTTGATGACTTTTCAAAGTTGATATTGCCACAGCAAGGTGTCTTTTATTTTTCCCCTTTGCTCTTACCAGCTACTATAGAACTGTCTCTTACACACACAAATGCTCGCTGTCTCTCCCTCCCTCCCTCCCTCCCTCTCTCTCTCTCTCTCTCTCTCTCTCTCTCTCTCTCTCTCTCTCTCTCTCTCTCTCACACACACACACACACACACACACACATACAGAGAACATCTTCCATTCAGCTGGTTTATTTATCTTTTGTATCTTACTGCTGAATAGTTAAAGTAAGTCTGAAAGGGACTGAAGTGTGGACATTGAGAACAAAATATAAATGTAGCACAAGAGCCACACATTCAGAGGAATACATACTACAGTGTTGAAATTCTTCTCTTTGTTCTATAATACATACTGTATGTAATACAGGGTCCATTCATTAAGGTAAGCATTTCCCTGCTCTTTTCATTGGTGGCCAGAGATGGAATTAATTCCAGATATGGAAAGAAGATGATGAAATACACTACGCCATGCAGCTTTTGTATTACAGGTAATCCTGTTTAATGACCACTTTGTTCAGTGACCATTTGGAGTTATGATGGCAGTGAACGAGGAGACGTATGACTCCTTCTTAAAGTTGCAGTCATCACAGCACCCCGATCATGAGATGATCACAATGCCTGACAACTGGCTTGCAATTATGATGGTCATAGTGTACTGTGGTCACGTGCTCACCAGTTGCAACCTTCATTGCTGGCTTGTGACAAAGAAGAGTGATGGGACACAAGGTCACAAATAGTGATGACATGACATTGCACTTAACAGCTTCCCTTAACAATTATAGCTGGAACTACCAGATGGCTGCAGTAAATCAGCACCATCATATGATGTCATGCTTTACAACTGCATCATGTAGGAACAATGTAGGAACAACCAAGTAATTGTCAACCAAGTAATTCATTTTAAAATTTGCTACTGTATATATTATGTAGAATAGTAGTTGCAATGTTATATAGAAGGGGGAAAAAAACTATTGTTGACTTTTCACAGTTTTAAAGTAAGCTCTAAAACAACCTTGAGGTTTTCTCAGAGAAGTAGCTACCTTCAACTGTTATAGCCAAACATCTTGGGGGACCTTAAAGACCAAACAACATATCAGTAAACTTTAATATATCACAGACCCTTGGTTGCTTTTCATGGAACTTTGTTTTGACATATTTGAAATGATGTCTAAACAACAAGGGATGTTTTATCCCCACTACTTCTTGCTTGTATCAGCATTTGAAGGTTAATTTGGATGTCCTTCAGCAAGGAAAATATCTCAAAAACTTCAAATATGTCAGTTGTGGAAGTAAAAAAAAAAGACATAGTTTTTTTCTTCTTCTTTTTTTCCTAGAGGGCTAATCTAATCATTTGTAAAATGAATACATAACCATCCATACTTGGATTTTGGATTTTATTATGCAGAATTCTTCATAACAGAAAGGATAAAGAATCTCTGCTATCCTCTTAATAACTGTTAGGAATTAATCCACATCCAGGCTCTGTGACTGGCTGATATTAATGGGAAAATTAACCACCTTTAAAGTGATTGTTTATTAATTTATTTATATATTCCATCTTTTGTAATGAGTAACTCAATGTGTAACTCATTGAACACCGGCATATTTATGGGTTTGTGAGAAAGGAAGGGCGGGACATAAAATCATTTTCTTTTTATTTATTTATATCCCACTTGTATTATTTTTTACAAATAACTCAAGGTGGTGAACAAACACAATCCTTGTGTCCTTCGTTGTCCTAGTTTCCCCACAACAACAACCCTGTGAGGTGGATTTGGCTGGCGTTCACCAGCTGGCGTTCATGGCTAAGGCAGCACTAGAACTCATGGTCTCCCACTTTATAGCTTGGTACCTTAACCACTAGACGAGGGGTCTTCAAACTTGGCCTTTTTATGACTTGTGGACTTCAACTCCCAGAATTCCTTAGCTAGGCATGTGAATTCTGGGAGTTGAAGTCCACAAGTCATAAAAGGGCCAAATTTGAAGATCCCTGCACTAGATCAAAATGGCTCTTTAGGAAATGTTTTTCCACAAAGACAAATAGGATGGCTGCCTGTACTGCTTGTGGATCTTCCATTTATGTCAAACCATAACATTGCCTAAGATTTGAGGCAGGTTATTTTACAGACAGAAAATAAACACTTCAACATTTAAAACTTTCTGAGTTAATTATAAAATGCAGTTCAAAAGTGTGTTGAGCTGAAGCAGCTGAAATGTTTTTCAGCAATCTTGTACTATTTCTTGAAGAAAGAATTGTTGAATGTCCATTTAAAGTTTACACTGCTGTAATTTAAATGCTTTATCTCAGCCTGCTGAACTCATTTTACTAATAGAAAAAAAATTCATTTAATTTCTGGTATAAAACTTAACAAACATAAGCTTAAATGTTAGATTCCAATGTCAACTACAGTTATTATTTGTTGTCTTTTATTTTGGATTTTTAAAGCATTGTCTGGCATTGGTCTGGTAGTACATTTCTTTCAGAGCATTATCTTAATGAAACAACCCATCACCAAACCCAAGATAGACATTTTCTTTATCATACTTACAGATACTTAATCCACATTTGTATTACAAGTTTTCATAGACTTTGTCAAATACTAATCAAGAAATATTTCTTATTTCAGGAATTACTATTTCCAGAGTTTATTATAAATTGAACTTTAATCCAGTGCCTGCCAACTCCTGATAAACCCATTTATGTTTCCATTGTAGTGGAAAAAATATAGATACAGCATGCAACAATACCAGTTTTGTGCTATAGTGCACAGCCAAGGGATTGCACAGTTCTGCATCCCATGGCTAGTTTTGCCCTGCCAGGGGACCCTAAATGGGTCTAAAGTCATTCTGGAGAGGCAACAAAGTGGGGCACCCCGATGATCATGAAACAATGGTGGTTGTCCTGCTCTATCCAGGGGAAGCCCTCTAATGATCTCTGGAGGGCCCGGGACAGGGGTTATTCCTCTGTCCTAGTTCTTTTGGACCTCTCAGTGGCTTTTGATACCATGGACCACGGTATCATGCTGCGGCGCCTGGGCGAGTTGGGAGTGGGAGGCACTGTTATGCGGTGGTTCTCCTCCTGCCTCACCGACCGCACGCAGTCTGTATTGGCAGGGGGACAGAGGTCGACCCCAAGGCCCCTAACTTGTGGGGTGCCACAAGGGTCGGTCCTCTCTCCCCTTTTGTTCAATATTTATGTGAAGCCGCTGGGGGAGATCATTCGTGGCTTTGGGGTGGACTTCCATCAGTATGCTGATGATACTCAGCTGTACATTTCCACCCCAGGCCACCCCAATGATGCCCTTGACGTGATGGCCCGATGCCTGGAGGCCGTAAGGGTCTGGATGGGGAGAAACAGACTCAGGCTCAACCCTTCCAAGACCGAGTGGCTGTGGCTGCCGGCGCCTCGGCATAGTCAGCTGACTCCGTCGCTGACTATAGGGGGCGAAANCCCGGGACAGGGGTTATTCCTCTGTCCTAGTTCTTTTGGACCTCTCAGTGGCTTTTGATACCATGGACCACGGTATCATGCTGCGGCGCCTGGGCGAGTTGGGAGTGGGAGGCACTGTTATGCGGTGGTTCTCCTCCTTCCTCACCGACCGCACGCAGTCTGTATTGGCAGGGGGACAGAGGTCGACCCCAAGGCCCCTAACTTGTGGGGTGCCACAAGGGTCGGTCCTCTTTCCCCTTTTGTTCAATATTTATGTGAAGCCGCTGGGGGAGATCATTCGTGGCTTTGGGGTGGACTTCCATCAGTACGCTGATGATACTCAGCTGTACATTTCCACCCCAGGCCACCCTAATGATGCCCTTGACGTGATGGCCCAATGCCTGGAGGCCGTAAGGGTCTGGATGGGGAGAAACAAACTCAGGCTCAACCCTTCCAAGACCGAGTGGCTGTGGCTGCCGGCGCCTCGGCATAGTCAGCTGACTCCGTCGCTGACTATAGGGGGCGAAACTTTGGCTCCCTCAGAGAGGGTACGCAATCTGGGTGTCCTCCTGGACCCACGGCTGACACTGGAAGACCAGTTGGCAGCCGTGGCCAGGGGGGCATTTTATCAGGTACGCCTGATCTACCAGTTGCGGCCTTTTCTGGACCGGGACGCCTTGAGCACAGTCACCCATGCCCTTGTCACCTCCCGCCTGGACTACTGCAATGCTCTCTACATGGGGCTCCCCTTGAGGAGCACTCGGAGGCTCCAGTTAGTCCAGAATGCAGCCGCGCGGGCGGTGTTGGGAGGGACTCGTCGCTCCCAAGTAACGCCGTTACTGCGCGAGCTGCACTGGCTACCGGTGGCTTTCCGGGTGCGCTTCAAGGTGTTGATTATCACCTTCAAAGCGCTCCATGGCATCGGACCTGGATATCTCCGAGACCGCCTTCTGCCTCAGATTACCTCTCATCGGCCGGTACGCTCCCACAGAGTGGGTCTCCTCAGGGTGCCGTCAGCCAGACAGTGCCGGCTGGCGACCCCCAGGGGGAGGGCCTTCTCGGTGGGAGCTCCCACCCTATGGAACGAACTACCCCCAGAGATCAGGGTGATCCCGGATCTCCCTTCCTTCCTCCGCGCCCTTAAGACATGGTTATTTCAGCTGCTGGACTGGCCTAAGGGGTAATTTTTAGCTGGGTTTTAAAATAATTTTTAAAATTACAAAGGCCAAATTAATATTTCCTTTTAATTATGTTTTTAATGATGGTATTTTTTGTATTTTTGTATCTGTTTTTATTAGGCTGTTAGCCGCCCTGAGTCCGCAAGGAGAAGGGTGGGGTAAAAATACAATAAATAATAATAATAATAATAATAATCTGAACTATGGATAACTTGTTTGAGGTACCAACTGTTGGGCTTCTTGTTCTGCTTTTGAACAGTTGCCTACTGTATGACACAGAATGCTATATGGTTCCTAGGCCAGATCCTATATGGAGTTTTCTTATGTTTTTGTAGTCTTAAATTACATACTAAAATCCTTTTCCACTCTAGAAAGCATTAAGTGATCTTATCCAGTCAAAACAAATAAATGCAAATCTAATCTAAAAAATTTCTTAAGTCACTCAAAGATAGAAGGTACTAAAATGTTAAAATACCTCCCTAACAAAAGAATTAGATTAAATTAACATTTTTTCTATCTTTCTTCCCAACAAATATGTTCTATTGGCACTAGAACCTTCTCCTTCTAATAAAGATGATATAATTAGTTTCACAGGATTGTCTAGATTGCCATTTATTGAAGATATTTTGATCTCATTTTTCTTTAAGAAGGGAATTGGGCTCAGTGTTCTCGATGACTCATTATAATTCTGTTTCTATAATTGAAAAAAAATATTTTTATCTCCATAGAGATAAAAATCAGCATGCTATTGCAATGCTTCTGATATTTCTACTCTACCACTTGAATAAAAACAATGGCTACAAGGGTATTGGCATTAGGCAGTGCACATTGGATATTTAAATATCTCTGCTTTTTCTAAACAAACAAGTGGGCAGCTTCAAAAGTCCATGGCAGCCCTGCTTGAATGTGTTGTTTCTTTCTGACCTCACATAGTCCATCCAGAATGGCTAAAAGCTTCACTTTGTTATTTACTAGCTTTTAAGTGTACAATTTTTGACAGTCTTCATTACTCTTTAATAAGCTTCTTTTGTAGCCGAATTCATTCTTTAGATGTTCTGCTAGGAAATGACATTCAATGTTTTGTCTAGAGTGTTTTATAATGCATTTAAAATATGCAAAGAGTTGCTTTGTTTGAAAGAGGAAACATACCATTTATATTTTCTTCCCAAATTTATCCCTTTCAGATCTAGAAAACCTCTAAAGTTTTTGTTAAGTTACTTATAATAAGGGAGGAGCATGCCTCTTAATAGATTAATTTAGGGTGGAGAAAAGGGTTATTCTGTTTCCTTTTAATGCCAAGTTACCAAAACAAAGCAGGAGGTCTACCTGAAGAGCTAACAGGATAGCTGAGATTAAAACTTGATGCTTGACTGTATTTGAAAGCAGATGGAGATGGGGAAAGGAAAGCAAACTATGTATTCTAGACTTTTCTTATTAGTTAATTTTATATTTAACTAAATTAGTATCTTTTATCACATAATTGGCTCATATAGCTATTAAAATGTAAAATTCTTTATACAGGAATCTAGGTAGATTTTGCATTCAGGAAATCTAAGGGATAAACAATGCTATCATTCTGAGACAGTCCTTATTTCCTAGCATAAAATCAGAAATCTGATATCATAGTTGAATATAGCTCTCTTCCTACAATGTTTTATTGCCAAGATACATTTATGACTGATAGCTGAAGTGCTAGATCAGCCTTCCAAAACCTCTTTCTCCACAACTGCTGGATCACACTATAATAATCTCCTGGTACTGCTCTGTACCAAGATACCCATCCTTTCAAAACCAAACAGGATTCATAAACATGTGAATGGTTAACTAATAGTTAAACACCTCCAACTACTTCTTCTCCCCTACCCACTCATACCACCCTTGGGAACTTTATTACATCACGATGTAACTAGTTTTCTCCTCTTTCTGATGTAAGAACTCTTCTAGTACTTGAAGCAATGGCAAATCTGTTATTTACAATAGTTTATTTTGAAGGAAAAGAAGTTAAGTTTCCAATTAACTAACTTTTGGTCACTTTGTATCTGAAGGTAGTTTCTGAAAAGCTAACTGTTTCAAGTCCTAACCATATCAAAGTATTATTTGGTTTTTGGTTTTTACCTTGACGCAACCAACTGATTCGGCAAGAAATTTGATACAGATATTGACGCAATATGGGAAGGTGTCTGGATTTAAAGTAAATAATAATAAGACTAAAATATTATCTAAAAATATGTTTATGAAAGATATAGAAATTTTAAGTAATGTAACTGGTTTTGAAATAGTGAAAAAAGTGAAATATTTGGGTNGTCAGCCAGACAGTGCCGGCTGGCGACCCCCAGGGGGAGGGCCTTCTCGGTGGGAGCTCCCACCCTATGGAACGAACTACCCCCAGAGATCAGGGTGATCCCGGATCTCCCTTCCTTCCGCCGCGCCCTTAAGACATGGTTATTTCAGCTAGCAGGACTGGCCTAAGGGGTAATTTTTAGCTGGGTTTTAAAATAATTTCTAAAATAACAAAGGCCAAATTAATATTTCCTTTTAATTATGTTTTTAATGATAGTATTTTTTGTATTTTTGTATTTTTTTTTATTAGGCTGTTAGCCGCCCTGAGTCCGCAAGGAGAAGGGCGGGGTAAAAATACAATAAATAATAATAATAATAATAATAATAATAATAATAATAATAATAATAATAATAATAATAATAATAATAATAATAATAATAATAACAACCCAACAGGAGAAAGGCTGGCCATACCTCAGTGACCAGCCTAAGCTACTTGCAGCCAAAATCCAAAGGCACTAACCAGAACAACCGTGAACAGCATGCTTCAAACTGGGTGAGGAATTCAATTTTCTCTCTCCTATTTTGTATCTGATTTCCTGGAAAAAATTCCCAAGAAGCAAAAATCCTCCCAAAGTGAGAAGGGAGGGGACTATACCCCCACCCTCCCATAGATGGAAGCAGCAAATAAAACTTTTATGGGGAACAAAAATATATTGAAAATATAAAGATACTACAGTCTGGGTAAATTTGAAAACTAAGAAAACTGTTAAAATTCCATACCTGAAAAAGTATTGATGAAATAATAATAATAATAATAATAATAATAATAATAATAATAATAATAATAATAATAATAATAATAATAATAATAATAACAACAACAACAACAACAACAACAACAACAACAACTCCTCTTTGCTTTAAAAGCTGGAAAATGAACATCTACTGATACCTAATGAAGGATTTGAGAAAACTATAGCGGCATTGATGCAGAATTGGCAAGATGCTCAGAAATAGCAAAAAACAGCTGAGAACAAACCATTGGGCTATCTACTACAGAGTGAAATTATATATATTTAGAAACTGCAGACCTTCTGGGATTATAAACACACTGAGCTGCATTTTTAAGTTTAAGAACTGTTTGCAGAGAAAGAAAAACCTTGGCCTTTGGTTAATCTTCTAAAGGGGAAGTTAATGAAAGCTTTTAGGTGGTTAAACACTTTGGACTGAAATCTTGGCTGGCTGATAATCATAAGATTCCTGAAAAGAAGAACTGTTACAAAATACTGTTTTCAGTGGTGCATTGATAATTGGAAACATATTGGATTATAAAAACCATATATAAAGATAAGAACTACACAAAATTTGGTTGTTTGTATTTTAAGATGGGCTGGTTTGATAAAGCTAATTAAAGAGACTATGATACTGGTGAAAAACTACTTAGAGGAGGGAGACAAAATGGATGTTGTATATTTATCTAAAAGTGACAGAAAACCACACCTAACACCTCCTGCTGAAGACCCCAGCGTGGAACATCAGAGATCTGCAGGAACAATGACTCAAGATAAAGCAAATACATTCCAGGAGAAAATATATGCAATGCTGCAACAGATTCAAATGACAATTGTCTTAAATCATGATGAGATTAAAAACAACGTTGATAACATAAATGAATATTTCTCTAACCTAAACTCACAATTAAACAATGCTCAAAAAATTGATAAAGAATTAACAAATAAATCAGACAATAGAATACAAATCAGAGGAAAATGACTTAAATATGGAAGAGAACTACAACTTAATACAAACAAAAGAAAATCCACAAAATGTTGCTGCAATAAAGGAAATAATAAAGATGTTTTACCTTCCAGGACTTCAAAACAAACTTGAGAAGAAAAAAGAAGATTTAATAAAATGGATTAAAGAGCTGTCAGGAGAATCATTAAAGCATGGGAGACAAAAAAATGAATATTCTACATAATATGTCTTTTTTATTCTCAACAGTATCTACAAAAATACAACCTGGCAAGTTAAACCTACTGATTTGGAAAGTGACCTGGCAAAAGAATGAAGATTAGAATTAGATTTAAGAAATGTGATTCAACTTGCCAGATGGAAAACTATATGACTAAACACCTGTTTGAATACGGTTAAAAATATAAAGTTTGGATATAAAGAGGCCCTATAGTTAGATTGCTAGATGGTGTACTATATGATTAAATACTTATTTGAACATGGTTAAAAGAATAGACAAAGTTTGGACATAAAGGGGCCCTATAGTAAGAAGGATAAGTAGTATAATATTTTTATAATATTGAAATGTAAAAATATTGAGATGGTGTATTTGAATGAAAAGTTTGGATATTCAAAGGTAATGAATTCTAGGAAAATTATGACTGATAAGAGTGATTTTAATACTGAGGGGAAATTAAGCTTAAATAAGAATCTTGAAAACCGGACATATAATGACTTAAAAAGATAACTTCTATAAATACAATTGAAACATAAACTGATTAGAAAAGATGTTATATGTTAATGTTATAATTATATGTACAAATACTAGAAAAATGTTTATACCCAACTCTGTGTATATTGAAAGTATTAAGAATTATATTTGTTTAATGTAAATTAAAGGAGAATATTACTAGAAGAAGAGAGAATCAAGGAAATATATTATCAACTAACATATTGATCAATTATAGAAATTAATTATTATTGATTGTTTTTAAATATATGAACCCAGACAACACATTGTTCACTAAGCACTAAATATTGTTATTGTAAAACATTAATAAAATATATTAATATGAAATGTTAGAAGTTGGTAATAACTAGGCTTGGAGAAAATATTCTCCCTAGTAGAGTACCTTCTCATTTCTAATTGTGTCCTTCAGTGCTTCTCCAAGAAGATGGTGAGATATGTTCTGTTGTAGTTCTCCACAGAACTTCTTTGTTTTTAAAGCAGATTACAAACTGGAATAGATGGCAAGAGTGTCACAGTGTGAAGAGGTTCCCATTGAACATTGTCTCCAGAGGTTGTGGGTGTTCCATTACTGGAGGTTTTCAAGAAGAGAGTGGACAGCAACTTGTCCAGAATAGTATAGGGTTTCCTGCTTGAGCAGAGGGTTGGATTAGAAGACCTCCAAGCTCCCTACCAACCCTATTATTCTATGTTCTATAATCTAACCCCTTGAACTTTGGATTTGTGCTTAAGAGAAAAGCAGTAATCAGATTTGCCTTAGGTTGATGGCATGTCTCTAGTTATACATCCAAATCATAACATGATGGTATGTCCCTCTACGAAAGAGATTGGTGATTCAAAAATTGAAAAATAAATAAGTAGGTAAGTAAATAAGTAAATAAATAAATAAACATATTCAACCGAGTTAGATGTGTGTGCTGTTGGAAGATAAAACCAATACAAATTCTTTTTTTTTTTTTTTTTTTTAAATGCTCTCATAAATTTTATCGTGGTTCAGAGAAATGAAATCTGAACACAGCTTGTCCGGACAAAAGGTGATAAAAGAAACAAAAAAACCCAAAATCTTATCTGTGAGAGACTGAATAGACACCTACAGAATGTGTTTTTTCCAACCAAATCTTGTTTTTATTAATAATGCATGCTATATCAAAGCTGCCACAAAAGGAAAGTGTAAACAAAATAGAAAATAACTTACTACTGTACATCTTGAGTATGTCCACTAATATGGAAAGATAACACTAAAACCAGATTTGAAGAATAGTGAAAATTCAACACATTCTTTCTGTTGATGCAGTTTATAAATTGCTATTTCCCTGCCTGAAATGTTTGCAATGGCATGAAAGAATATTGGAGACAAACTTAAGCCTCCAAATTCTGGCTGACATACCCAACTTTTACTCTAGGTCAGGATTCCCCATATTTTCTAGGCTCCATACCGCTACAACATGTTTAATGTTTGTACTTCCTACAAAAGTAATGTAACACATGATTTGTCACTAAGGGACACAAACCACTCTTTGTCACACTTCTGAAATTTCCTCTTGCAAGGGACACAAGCCACAATTTGTTACATCCCCTGAAATTCCATTTCATTCCTCCTGGTTGTGAAGATAACCCAGTTTGGGAATCCCTGGTCAAGGTATTCCAAATATAGCACTTTGATGGAAAGCAGAAAGTTGGTAAACTTTAAGTTGGTAAACTTAAATCTAATCTCTGGATCAATATCTTTACTTCTGGTTGAAACTACATTGCTACCCTAGTTGGTTAATCCATCTAATGTTGGCAGATAGCTACAAATCTTCTTGAGAAATAGCAATCCCCCAAAAAACAATTATCTATGGTTTCTTCAGTGGTGCCGTGTTAACCTTAGGGTCAGATCAATTAGATCAATAGCAATAGCAGTAATAATAGCATTTAGACTTACATACCACTTCATAGTGCTTTATAGCCCTCTCTAACCAATTTAGAGAATCAGCATATTGCCCCCCAACAATCTGGGTCCATCCTTGGAAAGATGGAAGGCTGAGTCAACCTTGAGCTGGTCAAAATCGAACTCCTGACAATGAGCAATGAGTTAGCCTGCAATATTGCATTCTAACCACTGCACCACCACTCAATACTAATCAAACGATCTTAGATATAGAAAATCAGACAGGAATTGCTGTTTTCTCTCATAATATTACTTCAAATAATCAAGGTTTAGTATCTAAACCAACCTCATATCTATATCATATCACAGGTCCCAAATTTAGGAGAGGTTTATTCTTAGAATGATTTAATGTTCTCCCACAGCTGTCTTATAAGGGACATACAGGAAAACCTTTTATGAAACCCAATACTGTCACTGTGATATTGGTAACATAGAACCACAACCACGTTCTTCTGTATTGCCAATTGTACAGAGACATTCATCAACGGTTGATTACCCTTTTTTATTTCAATTTCTGGGTCAAATCACATTTTCCTATATTTGATTCCAAGAACTTCAACATGGTCTCTCTTTCATAGGACTCTAATGAAGCTTAATGGGGTTAATTATTGTATGGGAGGTTTGAAAACGTACAGTATATGAACACCAGCCCTTTAAACATTTACCAGCTCCTTCAGTTGGAAGAAGAAATTACTGTAACTGAGTGCAGATTGTATTAAATTAGTATATTATTTTTATAATTAACAATCTAATTGTGCAGTTCTGTAGAGAATCACAATAGGTGGGAATGATTTGCAAAGAGTTAAGCCAAGTTAGTACTTGGTTTGGAAAATACCAGACAGCATAGAAAGAAATAAAACAAAACTTTATTCCCCATAGATAGTAAAATTATTAGATTCTTTTAAATAGTTTAAAGTACAATATGTTGCAATGTTTCTATTCCAATTCGCCCAATGTTTTCCTTTTCATCCAGCATCTATTCATCTATCCATCTTACCTCTTATGCCTCCCAGTGAACCCACCCAATAAAAATATTCTGGTATTTATGTGTTCCCCGTCGTAATGATATCTCTATCGTGAGGGTTCCTTGGTGATCTCTGAGCTTGGTTGTTTCTTGCACTGATGATGTTAGCTAGTTTGGGTAATGAAAGGTGTGCAAAAAAACAACCAAGTTCAGAGAGTACCAGTGATGGATCATTTCAACCCTGAACTACAAATGTTCTCCTTTAGTGATATCTCTATCCTTTGAGCATCATATATCAATTGGTGAAGTTGGGCCAACATGGTTCATGGTTCCACATATCCACTTTATAGCACATTCTTCAGCTGCAGAATGTGGTATAGAATATATATCAACTTTTCTGCCTACTTGTAATGATGTGTGAGAATTACTTCAGGAAATGAGATGTTCCTAGGAAATGGTCAGATAAGAAGGAGCACAGCGCCCAGCTACATAGTATGGAGAGCAAGAGGCTTAGGAGGGACCCTCACTAGGTTATCTATCTGTAAATATGACAACAGGAGAATTCTACTTTCAGACTTACAAGATTCTGTTAAACAAAACAACCACTTCATAAAGGCATGGCACAACATAGGAGAACAAACCCATCAGGACAAGATTCAGCAGTCCATCTGCATTTAAAAGACAAAGGCCACTTTTTGGAAGACAGCAAAGTCCACATTTTGTACAGAGAGGACCACTGGTTTGAAAGAGGGGTCCAAGATACCATCTATGTCAAAACTGAACAGCCGTCTCTCAACAGAGGGGGAGGGATATGACATCACCTGTCTCCAGACTACAACATAGTCCTTTCAACAGTTCCAAGAAGGCTCCACACCCATTTTCATTACTCAGGTGACCCTGACAACACAGACAAGCCTCCAGGTGACTTGCTAAAAGAATACAAATGACCAGCTGTCTGCAAGGGCTATAAATCCTTCCATTCCCCACCATCCACTCAGAGCTGAAGAAACATCTTGGATGAGAAGTGAGACGTGTTCAAAGACAAAAAAGAAAGTCCAGTTGCCTTGTGAAAAAGCACCTTTGGAACAAGATTCTGTTAAGGTACCTTTACAATAAAGTGAAATTAGTTTACCTAGTCATGTTTCCTGTCTGGTTTACCTAGTTGGCTGACACTTATAATGACCCATCTGGTGGCAAAAGCAAATGACGTTTTGTAAGAGTGTCAGCATTTATAGCATCTTAGGAGAAGCAGATGTGCATGCATTGTGAGCTTTATGTGAGCTTTACCTAGTGGGATGATTTCTTCTGAAAATTCTAATTTCTCAGGACATCTGTCAAACTGTTTTGGTGTGAATTTAGTATGTTCTCATCTTTTCCTGGCGTATGATAAAACTTTAGAGAGTGGCAAAGAGAAGAAGGATGTTAGCAAAAGGTCATCAATTCTCATTTTTCTTGAGAAGTATGCCTAGAAATTATATGCAAAGAAATAATATCCTTTATGAAAAATAAAAGTTAGATTTTTTTTCTTTTTTTTCCCCAGAGCAATATTTTATGCAGCAATATACATTAACATTCAAAATTTATATTGTAGGAAATGTAGAAATCAAACCTCTTTGTTATTATATCCAAAGTCATGTGCAGAACTGGCAGAGTTCCAAAAAAAGAATTGTTGCATTTGTCTTTCAAAGAAAAAAAAAGGTAATGATTTACAAAAGGTTTAGTTGGATTTTACTGCTTAAGAAAATATTAAAATTATCAAGCTATTAATTTATGTAAGAAAAAATTAAAGCAATTAAATTCAAGCAAGCAAATTATCTAGGATATTTTGATCAAGTTGTCAAATAATAATAATAATATTAGAGGGATTCTTATGTGTACATGATGCTATTTCCATGTTTAATTCAGAAAAAAATAATTTTAAATAAAACCTTTTATAAAAAAATGTTTGTTTTTTTAAAAAAAAGCATTATAAAGGTATTCACTCATGCTAATATATACAATATATTTCTGATCTTGGTAATGAAAGTTGAACTTTTTTTTTTTAACAACTAGGTGTAGTCCCCACCTTTCTGTAGATGTGAAAGCTGGCTGGGTGACTTTGGGTCAGTCACTCTGTTTCAGCCCATGACTGGAGGCTAAAACATATGAAGAATGGTTGCAGGAATTGAGTATGTCTAGTCTAAAGAAAAAAAGGACTAGGGGGTGACATGATAGTAGTCTTCTAATATCTAAGGCACTGCAACAAGGAAGAGGGGATCAACATATTCTTCAAAGCACTTGAAGGCAGAACAAGAAGCAATGGTTGGAAACTAATTAAGGAAAGAACCAACCTAGAAATAAGGAGAAATTTCCTAACAATTGTGAGAACAATTAGCCAGTGGAACAGCTTGCCTCCAGAAGTTGTGGGTGTTCCATCACTGGAAGGTTTGCAGAGATTGGACAGGAAATGGTATAGGAACTTCTGCTTGAGCAGAGGGTTGGACTAGAAGACCTCCAAGGTCCCTTCCAACTCTGTTATTCTGTCAAGGCTCAGGCAGCAAGCTGGTTGGTCAATTCCTTTTGCCCCAATGTATCAACATTTAGCAGACCCTAGCTTAATGCTAGACATACAAATTCTTTCTTCCAGGATAATTTTCCCCATTCTAGTCCAGAACCTTGCTGTGTCCTAATAATTTTCCATTCAAGTATTAAACTATTATATGTTTCTGAGAACAGCCAGATTTGATAAGTTATTCTCATATAGCTGGGCAAACTTGAGTTGAATTGGGGCAACTTCAATCAAATTTTACCTTGTCCAGGATGAACAGATGATTCTAACTCAGTCTATTTCTACTCAAAAATAGAAATGGTGCAGCTCCAGCCTCAATTTGTCAATAAGGGATGTATTTATGTATATCTGGTGACTGCTTTTGTAAAAGAGGAAAATATTTGATTTAGGAATCAATAGGCTAGGTAGATTTCATCCTTCCTTGTTTATATCTGACTACCAAGACAACCAAGAAACTCTGTATAAACCTTTCCTACAGGAATGGTGTGATGCATGATAAAAGACAGAGGGAGAGGGAGATTAGATTATTTCATATAACAGATAAGCAAAACAAGTGCTAAAAATATTCAGACACAGGAACTCTTCTTCAAATCCTGTTATCTGTGACATGAATATATTTCATTAACCATTGTTGTTGGTGATGACCTTATTTTTTTCTTCTTCAAGTACAAATCCTGCCACATGTTTATTTATTTAGTGTATGGAACACAATGTCAGAGAAATCTACAAATGATAGACACAATGCAATCCTGACAGCCTAAATTGCTAGTTCATTCTATTCAGTGCTTGTGTGCCTATTCTTGGTGCACCACAGAGGGCAAAGTAACTTACACCAGTTGGCTGGCTGCTCTTGGGTTGCTAGCTATCCCAGGCTCCTTTGCTGGTCTTACCTCACCTCATGTTGTTTTGCCTTGCGTCTGGTGATGGCTTCTGTTCTCAGTATACATGAATGCAGCTAGGTTCTGCATCCTGCCTCACAAATGATACACAACACATCTATATCTACTCAACTATGTTATTATTGATAGGCTCAGGGACCTGATTGCCTATTAACCTGGAAGCTTAGGCTGGGAGTGGGGATGGGACAATAGGCCTGTTGTATATCACACTTCCAGTGTTAATTTCTACAAAAGTGGGTTTACTCCCAACTTTGTTCAGAGTGCACAATCTGCCTTCTATGTGGCAAATAAATCATCCAAAGACTTTGCTGCCTTTGTGAGAGCTTCTTCTACTTGACCCAATTCATGTTAACATTTCATACTGAATAGCTTCTGAGATGAAATTTTGTAGAGAAGAATGCTGCTTGTCACTTTCCAAACTTTGTGAAATGTTGCTTCACAGTTGGGTTTTTGTTGTATTTAGGTGATTTGTTGGCACATACTGTAGATATTGCCATCATATGTAATGCATGGATAGTACTATTTCCTAAAATAAATAAACAAACACTACCTGCTTCAAAACAAAACAAAAAAAAAAAGAAAATTTAAGACCCGCAATTTTGCTCATATTTTATATGCGGCCTTGATGTGATGTAGTGAAGGATCTTACCTTGAGTTATGTGTCCATTATTAACCTGCCACACATTGTCAGCTTTCTCTGTTTCTTTGAAATGTGATGTTGATTTATTCCAGGATAAAAGTAAATGTCAGCATCATCTTTCTGACAACTGTCCTCTTTACATATGTCAATTTCACCTTTACATCAGCTTTCAATATTTCTATAAATATTCCTCAATTTTTGTTTGTGAAAAATGATTTCTATAGAAACTAAAGTATCTAGAAGAGAAGTACCCTTAAAATTGCCTTGATTTTAACTTTAAAAACTGAGTCAGTCTTTAAAAGTTTAAGTTAGAAACAGACTATTTAAAAATACATATTTTCCAATGGAAATGCTCTCATTTTGATTTTTTTTTCTCCACAGTGATGTTATTATCTTTATCCCACTTGGTTTCCTCCATGACAATAGCTCAAATTAACTAAATCCTCCCACAGTTAAAATAAGAGAGAGAGTGGAGCTCTGTTTTGATGGCTTTATATCCCCTTGATTGATCTCATTGCCATGACCTTCTGTCTACCATAAGTTGGGGATGAAAGCTTAAAGCAAAACAGTTGGGGACTGTATGTGGTTGCTTCTGCAGGGTTCTCAATCACCTGAGAATTGAGAATTGTACACAAAATTGCCTGCTTTAGGTTAACCATACCAACTCAGGAATCAGGGTGGATGGGCCCAGCACATGGTAGCAGTGTTCCAATATCTCAGGGGCTGCCACAAAGAAGAGGGAGTCAAGCTATTCTCCAAGGCGCCTGAAGGCAGGACGAGAAGCAACGGATGGAAACTGATCAAGGAGAGAAGCAACCTAGAACTAAGGAGAAACTTCCTGACAGTTAGAACAATTAACCAGTGGAACAACCTGCCTCCAGAAGTGGTGAATGCTCCAACACTGGAAGTTTTTAAGAAGAGACTGGACAGCCATTTGTCTGAAATGGTGTAGGGTTCCTGCCTGAGCAGGGGGTTGGACTCGATGACCTNTTTGCTTCCTATCTTTTCTTCAGCCTGATTTATCTAAAGGAGCATAAATGGAAGTTTTCATAAGTTCTGTAGCAAGTTGACATCCCATTATCAGAATGATACATTTTGAGTGGCTCAGAAAGAGTAGCTTCAACAATTAACATCTGCTGCTTTGCTACTTTTATTGAGATTGCTCCCTGAAAGTTATTTTTTCTCTTCCTCCCTCCCACTATTTTTTACTATTAGGCAAACTGTTTCATAGAATATTTACTCAGAATATATTTCATATGTACAAGTTTTAGTAAGTAGAGCTGAAGCAAACAGATGTGAAAACTCCAACATGCACATTTTATTGTCAATCCCCGGTGAGGCTGACATTTTAAATGGAGACCAAATTCTCATTAACTTTAGGAAGCTATTGACTTTCAGCATACATAGGCACTCACTGTTTGCTGATAAATGGTATTAAAAAGGAAAGGTAATCAACAAAGAACAGATTTGCCATTACTTTGTGTTGAACATTCAGACAACGCCTTCTGAAGAGAACTTGAGCTTCTGAACTCAATCTTGGTTGCCAAATATTGTTGTTCAACAGCCAAGGGGTATTCACCAGTATTTCTAACACTGATTTATTGGAGAGAGGCACAAGTATGACTAATATAGTCTAAGTGAATTGTTTCAGCAAAATCTGTAGAGGTCAGGGAGTCAAAGCCTGTGACCGGGACACAAAAATCACAACATTGTGTTGACTGTGACTGTGATATTATTTTGATTGTCAGAAGGAGAAAAAAAAATTCAAAGCAAAGAACTTGGAGGAACTATTTGAAATTAGGGAGGAAAAGGTTCAATTTCTACCTGTGTAAGGACTATAATTAAGGCACAGCCCAATCGCCTGGGACCGGTGACGAGGTCCAGAAGCCGGGCGCAGATGATGGATGGCGTATAAAAGAGACTCTCTCATGGACTGGCACGTAACCCTGACGAAGTCGGAAGGAGTCCGACGAAAGCTTGGTGTAGTTTTGTTTTATGTTTTATGTTATTAAACTTTGTATATATATATATATATATATATATATACACATACACACACACACACACACACACACACACACACACATACACATACATATATAGCAGTTTGATCCTGACCAGCTCAAGGCTGACTCAGCTTTCCATTATTCCAAGGTGAGTAAAATGAGGATCCAGATTGTTGAGGACAATATGCTGACATTTGTAAACCTCTCGGAGAGTAGCTGTAAAGAACTATGTGGTAGTATATAAGTCTAAGTGCTACTACAATTGCTATTGTTATTGCTATTGCTATAGAAAGGAGTGAGAAATTTTATTTAGTACTAGCTGTACCCGGCCACGCATTGCTGTGGCTCAGACAGGTTAAATGTTTTTACCTATCACAGGTGTGACATCTATATAATAGTAGGTATATAAAAACACGTGTGTATTTGAATGCAACATTGTGTCAAAATTTCAAAGCAATCGGTGAAGAACTTTCGAAGATTTAAGATTTTGAACAAACGAACATTTACATTTTTATTTATATAGATTTCATTTGATTATGAACAAAGTTTTACATTATTGAATTTAAATGATCCTGATTTTGTATCAAGAAATATGTACTAAGAAAAGGTTGTATTCGTGAATATTAGATACAAAAGTACCTTATAACAAAGTAATCTATTCCCAAAAGATAGGAATGTTAGAAAAAATTGTAAATTTAGTGTAAATGTTAAATTGAATTGCAAGGGTGGGGGCATGAGGGTGTCTCCTTAGATACAACAAATCAGATGCTGTTCAACTGATTCACAAGAATGAGAACAAGAGAGGTACTGAGTCTGTCAAATTTGGTGAGCCATAACCTTTACCAGGCAAAAATAAACAGAGTGAAAGCTTACAGAGATATTCAATCAGAGGTGAAAATTCCAAGAGTCAGCCATGCTATATGTCTACCCCAAAATCTGATCTTTTCAAACCCCATTGAGTTCATGAGTCTGAGATCCAATATAGGCTGTGAAAAACAAATGCAATATAGTGTCTGAAGGGGAGACCTGCTAAAAATCTGGAATGGAGTAAGTTTGCTTTTTTAAAACAGAACTGGACTTGATTTCTAGTAGCAATGTTTGGGTCTTAGTTAGAAATTCATAAAAAATAACTTGGATTTTCAGTAACTCATTAAACTGCATGAGTCTCTGTGGTCTCAGTAGAATACAAATATTGAATTAAATAACCAAACAATCCATTGAATCCTTATATAATGGAAGAGTTGGTCATTGGTTAGGTAAAGATGGACTTAAAAGTGTGGGAAGAAAAAGTATAAACATTCATTCCCATCAACACTTCATTTTTCTCCACTGTTCCTCCATTATTTATCTTATTTTTAAATTGAATTTTAAACATATTCTGTTAGACTAGGTAAATCACATAACCTTAGGTCAACTTCTGAGCTGCAATAGGCAGTTCATGAAGTGAATAACATTCTAATGTACAGTATAGTAACCCTTGGTTTAAAAGGCTTCAGTCCAGTGGACTTCAAACATAACAGATTCTCTGCCACCCTGAATTAAACTGATGTTTAGTAAATATTATGTATGTATATCAATTATTGTGGTGGAATGTAGTCTGGAGCCCCAGGAGGGAGAGAGAGCATTCCAGAGGAGCAAAAGACAGAGTCATTTGTGGAAGGAAGGGAGTTAAAACAGCTCCTTCCTAGGACTTCTCAGAGTATACATGTTTAATGGTACAAATTGTTTGGTGAGATTTCTGTCTTTAGGTGAGGAACAATAAAGAAACTGCTTAGAAGGAACTCCAAGTATCTTTCTTGTTTTTTGGAGGCTGATAATCAAGTAATGATGCAAATGTCATACATTTGGATTGAATGGACATTCAGATTTAACAAACACTGTTTCCTACTGAGATGTCCATAAAACTGAGATTTTAATTTAATGCAAACACATTTGTTACTTTTTTGGTCAGTACTTAAGCACAGCTCTTACCAGATTCAATGGGATATATTTTCAGGTAATTCATTGCAAATGGCATTCTTATAGCATACAGTATGTACAGTCCTTCATTTCATTTGTATCTAAAGCACCAGGATATTTCATTGATACAATTCAGCAGCAAAAGAGACAATTTCAGCAATGTTATTTCTTTTTCAATACATAATATTGAGAATGAAAGGAAGAAGCTCTGTTGGAAGAAGACTATTACCTTTTCCAAACTTTGTCCTTGCACCAACCAAAATCTATTACAATATTATAGTGATGAAGTTTGGCCATTTCATCATAAAGTTTGATAGCATGATATTGGACAATTAGAGGTTTTATGATTGTGGAAATGACAGTCAAATTTGTATCTTTGTCTCACTTTCTCCTTAATAATAAAACATCTGGAACAACAGAACTGGTGGCACTACAAAAGAGACAAAGTAATAGAAGATGAATTCAAACAGACACACCCTTGCCACATAGCACGCCAGACTTAACAATTTTTGATAAGAATGGAAAAAAAAGTCTGGTTAGTGGATGTGTCAGTACCTGGAAATAACAGAAAAGAAGAAAATGACCTGGAGGAAATCACAAAACACAATGACCTTCAAATAGAATGAAAACCAATAGTAATAGATGCCTTGAGTGCAATTCCAAAACATCTGGAGTATCACTTGAACACCTCTGGCATTGACAAAATCACCATCAATCAATTTGCAAAAAGAAGCATTACTTGAAATAGCTTAGATTCTGTGGCAATACTTTTAACATCATCAAACAATAACATCCCTGGAAAGAACTTGATAGAGGGATAAAATGCCAAGTTCAGTTTAAATATCTGACTGTGTGACCAACCAAAATAATAATGCAATGATATCTTTAACACCATCAAGCAACATTATCTGCCTATTTCAGGTCCCTGGAAGTACTTGATAGGTGAATGAACTGCCAAATCCAGTCTAAACATCACCCAGCCCATCATAGCTTATAGAAAGCTTTCTTGAGGCTGTCAGAAGTTTGGGAAGATAAATTGCAGACTCCATTTCTCAAACACAGTCCTCACTTACATTAAGAAAATAAAAGTAGCAGTTTATAAAAGGTCTGTTTATGTCCAGAGGTTCCCAGTAGTAGGCATTTGCTACCATGTGTATTTAAACTGAGTTAATAATAGATAGGTGGAATTGGCTGCAATCCAATTCAAATCTTCACTTTGATTCAGATCTTATTTGATCTAATTTGACAAACTGAATTGATTTGGAAAGTCAAATAAATTCTCTTTAATTCTCCAATCTGTCAGATCGGTTCAGAGGCACCCAATGTATTGATTAGATTTGACTTTCCAATTCGACTTTGTGATTTCATTGGCTTCGTATCAAATCTCCAGATTAAAGCTGTACACAACCCTAATTGATGGTACCATATATCCATGCCCCTTTAAAATATTGGGGAAAAGGGGTAAAAATAGATAGATTAAAAATACAAGTAGTAAGACAGGTGGATAAAATGCTAGAAATTGTAACCAATCCTTTGACAAATGAGATGTTGACCTTTATGAAATGAAAGCAAGAATATATCTCATGTGCAACTATGTAAAATGATTTAATGTCATATTTGAAAGTGATGTTAGAGCATTGCAAAAGGCTTTTAGCTAAATAATCTCCAGCCCAGCTTCTTGTCAACCTCTGCACACCCTCATAATATCATATTCATCTTCCAGGAAAGAAGAAAGGGATATTTAGAAACTTCCTAAGTGACATAAAATGTAATAGAATAGAATGTAATAGAATGTAATAGAATAGAATAGAATAGAATAGAGCTGGAAGGGACCTTGGAGGTCTTCTAGTCCAGCCCCCCGCTCAAGCAGGAGAACCTATACCGTCTCAGACAGGTGAATGTCTAGTCTCTTCTTGAAAATCTTCAGTGATGGAACACCCATGATTTCTGGGGGTAAGCTGTTCCACAGATTGATTGCCCTCACTGTCAGGAAGTTTCTCCTCAATTCCAGATTGCTTCTCTCTTTTAATTTTTTTGGGGGGAATAGAGGGCTCAGGGTGAAGAAAAGACTGCCATCTTCCTTTCCTGACAGTGCTCAGGGAAATGTAATGATTCTGTAATGCCAACCATTGCCTCATTTTGCTTCATTAATATGGCCCAGTTGTAACTTTGGGGGGGAGGGGCAGAAAAAGGAGGGAAAGCTGATTTTCCTTGCAAAGTAAAAAAAAAAATTGTGAGGAAATGGGTGGAAAGAATATGTGAAATAGAAGAGAATGTGCTGACTTTCATGAATGCTCTACCACCAGTAGGAAAGGAACGTTATCAAGATGCTGCACTGGAAATTATAATATTAGTTCATTTCTGGGAAATAAAAGTCCTTAGGCTTAGAGTAATCAGCAGTACAATCAATAAAAATTATAAACTAAATTTTTTTTCCAAAACATGTGAAGTATTTTTATTCTCCTGTTTCCAGGGGCAATTCTTAGCTTACATAGTGTTCTGATGTTCAGAATATTTTAAAGAAATGATATTATAAAACCCCAGTATGGCAGAAATGATTAGGAGGCATCCCTGAAAAACATTCAGAAGCTTCAACTGATCCAGAATGCAGTGTTGAGTTCTTTGAGGTTTACCCATGTAGCACACTGCTCTCTGAATTGCTTGGCTGTCATTAGGCTTCTGGGGGCAGTTTAAAGAGCTGGTTTTAACATCCTCCATGGCACAGGTTAGATAGTGTCATTGATGAAATGAACATGAATTTGGACAAACTCCAGGAGACAATGGAGGATGCAGGAGCCTGGAGTGTTATGATCCATGAGGTCACAAAAACTCAGACAAAATTTATTGATCTAATTGAATAGCAACAATGGAAAAGGGGTTCACTCACAGCAGTTGTTTCTGCCGGTCCCAGCAGATCAGGTGGGATGGTATGCTTTGGGTCCCCTCAGTGAAATGTTGTAGAGTGTATGGAAGATGAATTTGATGGAAATATGCAAGAACTGTTTCCCAGGAAAAAGTGGATGAAACATTTTTTTTTAACTCCAAAATGAGATAACACTTGGAAATAGCTCAGGAAGATACCTTCCTAATTGAATGAACCAGAAGAAAGTGGAGGATATAGAACACAATAAGGCTTTGAGACTATATTATTACAGCCAAGGTCAATAACAATAGCTTTAGCTCCCCTAGAATTGATTTCCTGGTCTGATCTACCTAACAGGGCTGACAAATGCCATCTCACAGAAGCCAGGAGATGTATCTTCTTTGTTGTGGTACTTGCCCTGTGGAACAGCCTTCCTTTGGAGGCATAGATGGCCTCTGTTGGTCCTCTGAAAGGTTGTAAAAACCTGACTTTTTCTTCAGGCATTACAAACCAGTGGTGGGATTCAGCTGGTTTGCACTGGTTCGGCAGAACCGGTGACTCATTTATTGTTGAGTTCATCAAACCAGCTGAAGCCCTAGCCCTTTTTTGCAAGGCCCAGAACAGCCCTCTGGAAGTGCATGGACTCTGCTTCCGGAAGTCTGTTCTGGGCCTCGGAGGCCCGGAGGAGGCCTCCCAGGCCCAGAACGGACTTCTGGAAGCAGCATCCACACAGAGAACAGAGTTGTTCACGTATCTGAATCTCACCACTGTTACAAAGTTTAGCAGAGCCCACTATATCTATGCTTTGGGTTTTGGGCTCTTTGTGCAATATCTCAGCTGTTTTAAATTGCATTTCTTTTGTCTCTTGCTTAATAGCATTTGTATTGTTTCACACCGATATGGTTTTGCTATTCATTTAGAATTATTTACTTTAAATAGGCAGCCATGTAAGCTTTTAAAATAAATATTCCTTCACATATTAGTATTAGGTAACTATTGAAGGATAGAATCTCTCCAAATATGTCACCACTGTGTACTCTCAAGCCAAACCAAATAAACCTGACTTTCTATGCCTACCTTGACTTGATGTCAAAATACCTTGGTTTTAGTGTACAATTTCTGTTTTATTAAAATTACACTTATCCCCAAAGTGAAGCCTTGAACAAAACTTCTAAAGTTCTGGAAATAAAATCTGTACAATGCTTCTTTTTTTTTTCCTTTCCAATCTGTAATTTCATTTTTTTAAACTTTCACTCTGAAACCTGCAGTTCTAAGCACCTCAACTATGTATAAAATTGCATTACACCAACATAAAGAAATAGACTCTCCGTACAATAGAGAGTGATTTAGTTTTACACCTCTAGCAAGAAGTAACAATAACTTCTTTGAATATTGTGTTAAACATTTATCCAGAGGGCATGACTTCAAGTCAATTTGAAGAAGCTAAGAAATTTGTCATTAAAATGATACACTTTCCTTCAGCAAATGTGGGTTGGTTTTTTTGTCTTTTTTTTGCTGTTGAAATTCTAAGAGAGCTTTTAAAGAAATTCCAGCAAATTGGCTGCAGTTTTCTCTCTTTGAATTGTCTTCCACAATACTTTTCTTTCACATAAAGTTATGAAGCTACTGTCACTGAAAGTAGGTCTTTCACTTCCCCTGCCATTCCTTGCCTTTCAGTGGCTTCTACATTGATGTTGCATAAAATAATGGAAGTAAAACCTGCTTTCATTTGCCAAATTTAAGTGAGAGTCCGCATCCTACAACTATCAAAGCCATAGAGACTAAGTATAATTTTACTCTAGACATATTCACATAAAGGGTGGGCTGGGGAGACTTATTCTATCAAAGGATCACACTCTAGTTTAAAATAAGAATACCATATGGAGGTTGCAAAAAAATCCAGAGGATGGAACAACAACAACAACAACAACAACAACAACAACAAAATCACTTGGTGGTAGTTTGTACCTTATCTATACAACTAATTTAAAGTAAGTAAAATAGAAATGAATGAGTAAATGAATGAGTGAATGCACCACAGACAGTATCATATAGGCACTACACATGATAGTAGGAAACCATGCTGCCACTCATCACACCCATGTAGCTCCACTACTGGCATTGATGTCTGGGACAAAGTATGGCTCCCATTAATATCTGTGGTGAAGATCTATGTTCTTTTGAGAAGGTGAAAGGATATGTTGCCAATTGGCTAACAAGCAGTTCACCAAACACACATGGCTGGTGGGTGGGATGGATGTGGGGCAATAGAGGGGGAAAAAACTATTTGGTATTCTAGGTCAGGGGTCCCCAACTCCTGGTCTGTGGCCTGGTACCGGGCTGTAGCCCATTGGGAACCTGGCCATACAAGCGGTGGGTGAGTGTGTGAAGCTCCATTTGCACAAGTGGTGGGCATGTGTGTGAAATCATTCCCCTTGCTTCTTCATCACTGCTGCCACTGCTGCCAGTCCACAGAGCCAGAAAGATTGGGACCTCTGATCTAGGTAATTGATCTGTATTTGGCATTGAGGATGTGGGTCTACATTCTCTTTAAATCCCCTCCCCAGCTTTATGATTCGCTCAAATGTTATTGCCTGCTGTTTGCCTGCAATCAATTTAGTTGAAAGAATGATTAATGCTGCAGGTAAAAATGCATGATGCCAGCCTTAATTCTCTTGCCTCTGTAGATGCAACGAGGCCATTATGAACAACCTCCTCTTCTTTATTTATTCTCCTTCCATGTGTTATATTTTAAATCTAAGTAAGTCTCTGATATTTTGCCAATATTTAACAAGAGGTCTTGTGAGCGTTTCCAAGCTGCCCCTCCTCCCCATCATATCATAATCTGGTCAGAGCCTTAATCCAGCCCTAATCCAGCCTTAATCCAACCCAACTAAAAGCATTAATTTGCCAACCCTGATTTCTTTCAGAAAGACATAATAAATTAGAAACAAATACGATATTTGAGAAGTGGACCATCATCAGACATGGAATTGGGATCCTTTTAATTAGTGGACCAATGTAATCAAATTAATAATCACTGTTATTAATTTTTATATGTAGGAATGTCAAGCTTTTCCTGCCGTCCCTCCTCCCGCAGGCAGAAATGGTGTATCCATTCCAGTGGCTTCCAAAGCAAAAAGTTTCAATAATTATTATTATGTTTGATCGGAGTCATCAGGTGTTTAGGCCTGATTTTGCATTTTTAACAACCTATTGAGTCCCTCCAAAAGACTTGTGCAGAAGTTGTTGAATTAAATCCATCACAGGATATAAGGTGTTCCAAGTAAATCTGCCTTTTGAAATTGCCTGGTGGAAATTTTGTCAATACTGATGGTGCTCAAGTGGTGCTACATATGTTTCAGGATTGCACCCAAGGCACCTATTACTACTGGTAATATCTTGACTTTCTTTTGCCACTGTTATTCTATTTCTAGTTGCAGGTCTTTGTATTTTGTTATCTTCTCCAGTTCTTTTTCTTCTGTTCTGCAATGTCCATTATGCAGAATTTTGTTTTTCTTATCAGCAATTAATAACAATAGCAATAGCATTTAGACTTATGTACCACTTCATAGTTCTTTACAGACCTCTCTAAGCAGTTTAGAGTCAGCATATTGTCCCTAACAATCTGGGTCCTCATTTTACTGATCTTGGAAGAATGGAAGGCTGAGTCAACCTTGAGCCAGTCAGGATCGAACTGCTGGCAATTGGCAGAGTTAGTCTGCAATACTGCATTCTAACCATCATGCCACCATGATTCTTAATTAAATTAAGTCTGGTATGTGGCAGATGTTTGTCTGTTTGAACTCCTCATCCCATTGCCAAGGAATATCACACATATGAAGGAGATGGAAGGAGTTAGCATCATTTATGATGTGTTTCCAGGCTAGTCGTGTTATTTTTGCTGAGGTCTTTAATTAATTGTAGTGGCTGGTGTTTGAAAGATTAAATTGAGGCTGGTGCTCTGATTGCATTCCTTCCCTCTTTAAACATTCAAGGAAAGAACCTGCTATGGCTTCTTTGCTG
>NW_015387235.1:298127-301019 GCF_001527695.2 Protobothrops mucrosquamatus | reverse complement strand
TTACTCAGACACATGACACAAAGTTTGAAAAGCATCATCTAAATTACTTCATTTGCTGCTTACCTCTAATTGTCATAGGTAATGTTTCTGTGTTGATAAAGGACTGCCAGCAGATCCACAAGAAGGAAAAAGAAAGAAAAGTGGATTATATTCAGGTAAACTTAACAATGCAAACGTGTTAAAGTTTCAAATACTCAGTTTCTCTCAGGCTTTGCACTTTCAATATTTTGTGTTGTTGTGACTGAGATGAACATGTTTAACAGATGACCATATCCAATAGTATGTATTCATTAACATGGCATTTACTGTAACACCTCTGGTTTGTTTACTATTGTGATTAACAACAGACTGAAGTTTACTCCTAACTTGCCTATTTTATTCAGGGGACTGAGATGTTTTCCTAGCTTGTGCAACAATTTGTCATACCCAAAGCAAAAGCTAAAGGAAGAGAAGGGAAGGAAATAAAAGCAAAGCCCTTTTTCCACAGGGCACAAGAAAGTTGTCAAGCCAGAATAGTAAACAAAAAAAAAATATCAGCCACACCAAAAGCAGAAATTTGCAAAGTAGAAGAATATGAAAGTAGAACAAGATTGAAGATGGAAGGGGCATGGAGAGAGAGAGAGAGAAAGAGAAATTGTCATTGTGTTTATATGAAGGTTGCAAGATTAAATGGAAGCTGTCCAATTTTGAAAGTACTGAAGGATCTTTACAAAGCAATAGTACATGAATTAAGGAAGCAAGAAAAATAGCAAGATGGAAAATAATTTATATTACCAGTTGCTTTTAAGAATGAGAGTATAATTTGTGCTAGTTATCCGCCAGGTATAGTCACAGAATTGCTTTTGAAACTAGTATCTTCTGAGAAAACTCCTCATTTATCTAGGAAACCCTGATGTGACTAATGGACTCTAAAGTTACCAAGAAGCTTTGTAGGATACCCAATCATTTGCATACCCAAATATGCAAGTGATTGAACCAAACATTTTGCTTGCAAAGTACACATATTTTGGAACTGAAACTCTGAAGCACATAGACATATATGCCAGAAAATATTTTTCTAGAATAGCTGAAAACTCAATGCCTTGAAAACTTTGGGGGATCCTTTAAGTAGTCATGTGAAGTTTTTTGAGTGGTTGTAATTGCTTTCTGGATTTGACAGTCACTTCAAAGGATCTTTCTGAATGATTTGTATTGTCATGATAATCAATTTGCACAAAACACCAGCCAAGATTGACATCATTCTTGCCCAGCATAATTTATGAGTATGCTCCAGGTTAAAGCATTGTTATCATCCAAGGAATAAATAAGGGATGTTACAAAACAAAACATAAATAAACGTATCTCATGGTTTTCTATTTTCACTGAAAAACATATTGATTACATTGTGTTAAACCTGTCACAGTATTAGCCAAAATGATGCCTAAAATAATCACAGAAATGAAGAGACAAGAATGAACACATTGTGGTAAAAATGGATTTTAAATTGGAGCAATTTGAATTTTCAAATAATTGAGGCAGTTCATATATTTTAAAAAGTCAAGATTTGCTTAACTATTTTATTAAAGATACAGAATAAAAGCGATAAAAAATTAAAGAAAAAAAGTGATAAGGAACTAAGGAAAGAATAAAGGACAAAAGACAAAAGCAAAGAAAAAGAAAAGAAATATAGAGAAGTGGCTTCCAAACTTCTTTATAATAGTTATAAAAGCATTTATATTTTATCCTCTCTGTATATAATTATATTTTGACTTTCTTCTTTCTATATTTTACCCTTTCTAATTGTCAAACCATAAATCACAAGTTCATTTTTTTCAGTTTTGGGGGAAAAAACCCTAAGTCCATAAAGAGCTTCCTGTCACTGACAAACATAGTTGTTATTTCTCTAATCCTCAAGTCAAGTTTTCTGTCTCTAGAATTGACACTAAAAATATCTGATTGAAGAAGAATTGAGGCCTTTGAACTGTGGTACTGGTGTAAATTATTGCATGTATCATGGACAGCCATCATATAAAACCAGACACATCACTAGAAGCAAAATCACAAGACTATGTCTGATTTACTTTGGCCATGTCATGTCTGTAAATTTGTTGGATAAGTCAATAATGATAGGAATGGTTAGTGAAACAAGAAGAAAGAGCAAGCAAAGAAAATGCTGGCTTGATAACATCAAAACTGATACAAAGATGAGCACCCAACAACTGAAAGAAGCTGTGCTTGACAAGGTAGCATGGAGAGCATTTGCCTATAAAATCACCAAGAGTTTGACATGACTGAATGGTTAAAACAGCAACAAACAAATTCTGTCATCTTCACCAACCATTCCTTCACTATGGGACAGACAGACAGAACTTTATTTTGGTCATTGACCAATAAAAATACAATCAAGAAAGTGAACAATACAAAGCTATCCCCTTAACAACAAGAGCAGCAATGACATGAGCATTTTACCAGTGAAATTTTGAACTTCAGATTTAAATATACATTTTGTATGTGAAAGAAGACATGTCTTGACTGGTGAGAAGTTGACAAGGCTTTTCTAGTTGTTGAAATGCTGTCATCACAAAATACTTATGAAGCCTGGTTCTACAGTCAGCCAATACAGGTAGCCATTATTTAATGACCATTTGAAGTTATGATTGTAAGTGGATTTATTGCAGGACAACTAGCTAGCTGCTTGCAGTGGGCCACATTTACCACTATGTGTACATTAGCTCTATTTGGAACAACAAACTTCTTAAAATGGGCTTCTTTCTCCTTGCTATAGTTTCCTTGTTGTGCCCTAATGGAGTTTGGAACCTTTTAGACAGCACTGCCAATGTTGTAGAATGAAGAATGGATATCAGCAAAGCTGAGGAGCTAATGGAATCTGCCATTCTTGTCAGAAGTGGTAAA
>NW_015387235.1:260723-298043 GCF_001527695.2 Protobothrops mucrosquamatus | reverse complement strand
CCACTATGTGTACATTAGCTCTATTTGGAACAACAAACTTCTTAAAATGGGCTTCTTTCTCCTTGCTATAGTTTCCTTGTTGTGCCCTAATGGAGTTTGGAACCTTTTAGACAGCACTGCCAATGTTGTAGAATGAAGAATGGATATCAGCAAAGCTGAGGAGCTAATGGAATCTGCCATTCTTGTCAGAAGTGGTAAAACTTGCTGCCACATCTGTGTTCAGAGAAGAAAGACTGAGATGAAGAATGAATGGATGAATCAGAGGACATCTCAGGGTGATGGAGTTCATTTAATTGTCCTTCTTGTCTATCCTGTCTGTGTTTGTTTTTCTCCTTGACTAAATTGGAAGAATCAAGTGAGTGACATTAATATAGAAGGATCTCGCTAATTAAATGGGAAAAAGGAGACATGCATGCACTTTTGTTGGATGAAAGGGTAAAGTGATGGGTTATGCTTGCTCAGGGAGGGGGGGAAATGTTCAGCTGTATTAAATGGTACTGATGCTAAGTAACTTAGCTTTTTACAGTAGGCATAAATGAACAAATTTCAAATCCAGCCGACTGATGGATGTTTTGTAATGAAAATAAATCACAAAATCATACAGCTGGAAGGAACCATTTATGTTTCTGAGTCTAAGCTACAACTATATTCAGAAATATAACATTATAAAGCAGATGCATCAAGTAATTGTATTATTAGGTTCTGAAGCTAAAACAAAGCTCCTTATAAGAAGCATATTATAAAAATAGAAGGCAAGCTGTATCCAACATCTCAGTGCCAGAGTGAATATAGATAAATGTTAGACGTAATAGTCTTACCGATTGGAATCTCTGAAAGAGTAATGTGCTAGGCCAACCCAATAATATTTCTTTTCTTTTTGTTAAGTGAATGTGCCAGAAAATCTTGTTGTACACTTATGCTTAGCTTTTCAAGATTGTCTAAAAGAGTATAAAGTAGTAATAGGAAATGGGCACAATTAGTGACTGACGAGTATAATACAGACTTAGTTGAGTGACTGATTGATTGATCTATTAATATATCTCATTATTTTTTAATTGCCTGGCTCCCAGTGACTGGGACTTATGGAAGAAAAAAAGGAAGATATTAGTGAAAAAGATGAGTGATGATTTATCAGCATTGCCTTGTTATACTGTTGCCAAAATGGGACAACAGCTAAAGTATTTTTTTTTAAGTGTTTACTCGGTAAGCACAATTATTTTTGAGATTTTTTTTTATCTCAAGCGATTGGCAAAATCATTCTGTTGGGTTTTGAACCGAAAAAAAAAAATAAACAAAACTTTCAGTCACTATACCATCTTGGCACTGATGATAAGGAGCTGAAAAAATTATTAGAATGCAAAATGGTTGGTCAACAAAGGATTTTTAATTTCAGTGTAGTTTTGCTTTACATTTGTTTATATAAAGTTAACTTTACTTTGTAGAGTTTTCTTTTAAATGCATGCATAGACATAACTATATATGCACACTAACACAAAGAACACAAAGCAACTTCTAGAAAAAAAATTGGAAGGAAATAGAAGCTGGAGAATGAGCCAATGGGAGGATGGGATTGCTTGCAGTCTGGACTAAATATCTTGTAACCTTCTGAATATGTTGTTCTTAAAGCATGTTCAAATTTAAGCTGCTATGAGCACAAGGCTTGAATAGCAAATGTGGATGTGCCTTTAAATATTTTAGATTTAATTTTTTAATACCCCTGACAACAACTCTATGAGGTGAGTTGGGCTGAGAAAGAATGACTGGCTCAAGGTGATCCAGCTGGCTTCCATGCTTAAGGCAGGACTGGAACTCACAATTTCCTGGTTTTTAGCCTGGTGCCTTAACCAATAGACCAAACTGAAAGATGGAAAATATGAAAGCAAAAAAAAAAACAACAATGCAAAGGTAGTTTAAAAAGAAACATAACTAAATATCAGGTTTTTTTTAAAAAAAGGAAAAGATTGGTTAATTATAAAGAATGGGATGGATTAGAAAAGCAGTGTACATTATGCACATACATCTACTGTATACACTTACACATATACACAGGTGTCTGTGTGGGTTGCATAAGGGAAGCAGTATATACACACATATAATTGAGATTAGATACGTAAATAAATAAGAAAAAGAATAATTAGTATGTGAATAAGGGTTACAAAGTGATTTTGCAGACAGTGCAGAATTCAGTGAAATAAAATACGGGCATAGGTAAGTATTGGTCAAAAATTCCACTTCTCAATATACTTAACTCACAATCAATTAACAGAATAACAGAGTTGGAAGGGACCTTGGAGATCTTCTAATCCAACCCCTGCTCAAGCAGGTAGTCCTATATCATTTCAGACAAATGGTTGTCCAGTCTCTTCTTTAAAACCTCCAGTTTTGGAGCAAAATATCAAAATATATTCTACTAACATCTGGAAATTAAAACCACATCAAGAAAGAAAATGAGAACTACAACTGGGTCAGTCCATGAAGACTTCCTTTTGCTGTATCCATTTTTAGCCACTTTTCAAAGAAAGTGGCCATTCCAAAACATTCCATCAAAAGCAATAAATTAAATTATTTAAACAATAACCTCCAATGTACAAACACATATTGGGGGGAAAGGAAAGGGAAAATTACTTACATTTGATTAGTAGTTTTTTACCATCTACTTCCTTTGTATCTTTATTCTTGTGCTGTTTCTGCTTAAATAATCTGTCAAAGCTTGTGCAATAAAAAACAAATTAAAAAATATATATATTTTCAACTGCTCCTGACATTTCAGTATAAAAATTCAAAAAATTGTAAATGTGGTTTAAAGGAATGGAACAATAATTATTACATTGAGAAAACTTCCCTTTGAATTCTTGAAGATATGATGGATGGATACAATTAGAAACAAAGCTGAAAAGAGAAAAAATCTGTTTTCCCTAAAAAGGTCTTTCCAAACCTTTTTTCCATGAAGAAGAAAATTATATCATTCATGAACTCATTATACATTAACATTCCCTTTATTATAAGAATATATAATATATATGTATTAACAAACCTCTTGGTTATTAGTATATGCTTTCAATTGTTTAGTATCTATGGAGATTCTCAATCATCCAGGTTATGGTTGTCTCAGAGGTGCTTTTCAAAAGGCAACCGGATGTTCTTGGTTTTTTTTTCCTTGAAAACTTTTCACTTCTTATCCAAGAAGCTGAACTGAAGAGGACTGAAGAAGCTTCTTGGATGAGAAACACATTTTTTTTTCAAGAAAGTCCAATTTTGAAAAGCAACTTTGGGATCTCAACTGCTCAGTTTATCTTTAACCGAATTTTCTTTATCATTTTTAATGCAATGCCACTAAGTGAACTTTGCATTTATTTTCTTGCTTTATTTATAATGAATAGTAAATAACATAGTAAATTCATATCTTTGTCTTAGAGATTTGTATACACTGAATTCTCATTCAGTACGTTACAGGTTTGCCAATACAACCATATACTGCATTCATTGTTTCTTCTCCTTATAGCAATGAGTGATTTTGCTGTATGAATAACCCTGACTCTGAAGAGATGGGTGGAAGTTAGGAAGAAACAGTGCAGAACTTGGCTCAGTTATAAGTGAGTAATACCAAATTTATTTTTTAAAAAGAAAAGTGAAGCTATACCAAGCTGCTGGAAATTGAAATGACAGTCTAGTAGAAAATAGTGATAAGGCTGATGTCAAAATTGTATGGCTATGCGAATATTTGATATGAAGACTCAATTTTGTGGTAATTCGATTCAATTACCAAAATGATTTGAAATGTCGAATCAGATTAGAAGCTTCTTATTTGATTCAGAGAGATTTGGGCATAATTCAGAGATTTTATACACTTCTCTACAAGTGTGATTGCCTGCTTTTCCAAAATTGCTTTAAAAGGATTTAACTTGTTTTCATTGACTTGGACATTCAAAGAGGATCAGAGACAGACAGACCTACATCATGGAAACAAAGTTATTTGACTCATCAAGACACAGAGGAAAATGTGTGTGTGGTGTCTCTCTCTGTGTGTGAATTGCATACATTCAGAAACATTTTCTGAACCTTTCATTCACCTACTGAAAGTTCCAAAAAGACTTCAAAAGAGTGAAGAATCTTCTTCCAAGTAATGAAATGTGGAGCACCACATACCTTCACAACCCAGACTGTGAGAATAAGACAAACTATTTTTTCTGCCATTTAAATATAGACACCTTAACTTCCATGTTGAATTAGAATGTTGAATTATTATTGTTTTATTCTTATTTCTTTTATTCTTCATATTCATGAGAACTCAAATAGTCCAGTTTACTACATTTTTTTTTTAAAAAAAGGTTTGCAATGAGATTATCAGGATGGGATTATTTTAGTTTTGTTTGTGTTTGGACATGACATAATTTGAATGACTTTTGATTCAAATACAGGCTATAAAGCTGCATGGGAAATGTTAAGGATTAACATTTAAATGTTGATAGCCATCATATTTCTGATACTTAAAATGCCAACAATTTGACAATAAAAAAGGTATCAATTTCAGTTTTCAATTCATACAGTATCCCATCTGTTTAATGACTGTCTTAATTGATGTGCACAAATTTATGTTTTTTTTTAAATATGTTTAATGGGTGGCATATAAGTTATGTGAATGAATAAATGCTCATATATTTTGAAAGCATCTTTCCGCAATATGGTATATTTTTGCATGCTATTTTAACTAATATATATGTTCTAGTGAAATTCATATCCCAACCACCAAGTCTATTAAGGACAGCTTGTAGCGTATCTGGTGCTAACTCTTGGCCTATTTGCTTGCTCATCTCAATTGCAGAAATTGAGAAACTGGTCACTCAAATTAAAAAGGAAAGGACCAAGTAGATGTAGGAGAAAAATAGGCAGAACTATGGGCAGACTTAAATATATCATTAGTTTTACAGTCATTGAGTTGCCACAAGAGATCCAAATCCAGCTCCCCTTGAATTCTGTTGACCCTTCTCTAGCACCAATTTAGTGCTGATCATTAATTGACCAGATTCTTGTGTATAGGCTTGAATAAATCTTCTATTCTGCAACCTTATGAATGATCCTGATAGCAATGGACTTATTCCATCTGAAGAACTTAAGTCCAATTATTATTATGTTCCAATTATGGCATCCCTGCTTACTTTTATTGATATCTTATTCATTTATTACCTTCTGTTATTGGTATCATTATCATGATTATTATAATTCTGTTGTACACTGAGAGCTTATGCACCAGAGACAAATTCCTTATATCTAATCATACTTGGCCAAATAAAATATTCTATTCTATTCTATTGTTCTGTTCTGTTCTGTTCTGTTCTGTTCTGTTCTAAACAGCTTAATTGAGATCTAAGTAAGGGATGGAAATCAAACAAGCCAACAAGTAGGAAAGAATGTACAGTTTGGGGAAACCTGTAGTTTGAGAAACACAAACGAATATTGTAAACCTTACTAAACCTTACTAGCAAAATGTATGATAGGTGGCCTTCAAACATGGTTTCAGTTTTATAGATATTGGAATAAAAACTCAAGATAAAGGAGACTAAAATATAATACTTGGGTGAAACATTCCATACTCCAACATTTTGTTGAAAATCATACTGTTTTTCAAATACACATATTTTCTAATTTCTGAGCATTAAAGGAAAATCAGTAATCCCTCAATGTTTTCTAAAGTCATAATCATCCTTTATGATATCAGAACATGACAAAATTATTATTGCAAATTCTGTTTTGGGCTAGGTGGTAAGGTTGCTGATAATAATTATAAAAATAACCCTTGCAGGTACACCTTTGATAATATATAGAATTTCATAGCATATCAGGTGGATATTTTGTTTAAGGGCATCAGCAGCCTTTTAATGACCTTTTTATGGAATAAAAGAATTCTATGGCTCATTAGATTGCTAACAAATTAAAAAGATTTATAGTGTATTCCAATGCGTGCTGTAGGAATTCTATTAAACTCAGCTCATTTCCTGCCAAGAAAGTGTGTATAGGTCTTTTAGTTTTATAGAATTCACATTACTATGAGTATTTTCCCTTCTTTAGTTATTCAGGTCATAGCAGCTTTGAGGGATTAGTAGCTCATGACAAACTGTATTTTAAAATAAAATCCAAAACTTCAAAATCCACCTTTAATTGAAACAGTTATTATGTTCCTCCCCACCGTAATTCATATACAATGTAGTTGTTTTCTGATAATGCTAAAGTGACAGCAAAGTGAGTGGAAGGGGAATGACAAGAATTCAGATGGCCTAATTATCTGCTAAATTAGTCAGATTGTTGTTCTATCTCTAGGTTTTAGATTATATTTTCCAAAGGTATAAACGATATCCCTGGTGAGTGTACAGTCGAGAGGAGAATTCTCAGAGCAATTTTTTAAATAATGGCCTCCATCTCTTTCAAAAAAAAAACCTTAGTTATTCTTTAGCTGCTCTATCTGTGGGGCAGCATATTGCTATACATGCATTTATTGTAAATCACTTGAATCGTACTAGAATGTGGGAAAGAACAATGAAGCTGCTGGTGTCAATGCTGCTAAAATCGGGTGTTATTGCTTTGGCAGCCATTGCCTGCCAAAATGAATGCTGACTTGCACTATATAACCAAACACTATTATGCCACAAGAGGAGGAGCACAGTGGTTTATGTGGTTAGGATGCTAGGTTGATAATTTGGAAACCTGCATTTGAAGCCCGAGTGCTGCTGTGTGATAGGGAGAGCTCCCATCATTCGCTCCAGCTAATGCTGACCTAGTAGTTTGAAAGTGTGCGAACACAAGTAGATAAATAAGTATCACTTCGGTGGGCTCATTAATGGAGACATGAAAGGAGTCCCCAACTGGACATACCACGGGCAACGGTGATATCACGGGCTGATCTTTTCACCACGGAAGTGCCAAAATGGAAGTATAGTATGCCACAAGAGAAGGATCCACATCATTCTTGATATAAAAAATAAGTCTAAATTTTGAATAGTACAGGTAGTCCTCACTTACTGGCTGCCTCATTCAATGACTGTTTGGAGTTATAACAAAAAATAAATTGATCACTAGTTCTTCAATTTGCAGCCATTTCTGAAATCTGTGGTCACATGATCATGATTTGGGCATTTCACAACTGGCATGCACTTACAATCTTGTGGTGTCTCACGGTAACATGATCACCATTTATGACCTTCACAGCTGGCTTCTGAAAACAAAGATGATGGCAAAGTGGACATAGTTCATTCTGCTCTCAATACAATTCTATTAGATGAGGAACGCGAAGATATGAGTTGTTCAGTTATGGTCCTAACTGAAACACCATTGCTAACTACAAAAATGATCAGCTCATCCATCTACATGAGTTTTCCTTGTGTTACTCCTATTAATAACTTTTGATAGCTTCCATGGTGATCAGTTGCTGCTTATACTTTGGTGACTATGATGAAACAGCAGATTTTTCCAATAAGTGAAAACTGGCTTATGATCCTCTTAACGTTTTAAGATTACTAAAGGAAATTAGACTTTCAAAGTAATTTCTCTGACAACATATAAAAGGAGAAGGAGATACTCTAAAATCTAATTTAATTGCTGACAGCCTCTCATATTTGAAATGTTTTGGGAGTGTAGTGTGGCAGTGTTTCAAAACTACAAAAGTGGAAAGAGTACGATATGTTTGGGATGATCAAAGGAATAGTAGAAAAGTGGTAAATTTGCCGAGAGGATAATATTGATGCACGGGCAGTACAATACGATCTGGAATTTTAACAGACAGGCTACATCTCATCCTTAGCATCTTCACTAGTTATAATCACTTTGAAGTGTCAGGATATTAAGAAAAACGTATTCTTACATGATGGCTGTTGTTTTTTTGTGGCCTACCAATACTTGCAAAAATCTCCACTCTCATGATGCAAAACCATTTCTCACATCACTGAAAGTAAAGATGTTCCCATGGGAGCTTATTTGCTTTGAATGATCGATAGCTTTTACAGTTGCCTGCTTTCAATCTTTTGAATTATTTGAGCTTTTGAAGACTGAAGTCTGGTGGATAGCATTCCTTCANTCTGCGTATAATTTCTTTGAATAATTTATTTACTCATTGGATGAATATCCTTTGCTATTAGTCAGAGCAATAGGTGAAATTCTCAGTGCTCCCTTGTCTAATTTTTTTCCTCATCCCATTTCTTAAAAAGTGTCAGGAAGGTTGGGCTGAGAATTAACGACTAGCCAAAGTCATCCAGCTTTCAGGGGCTGAGAGCAAAGCTCTCAGTCTGGACCTCCTCAGTTCTACTTCAAGATATTAGAGATGTCACTGACTTGTCTCTCAGTATGCTCATAATGATCTCATTGGCCACAAACTTCAATTGCTTCAGAGTTTTTTCCATAGAACTTTCCTCGCCTTTCCTACTGATTCGAGTTTTTATTATATTTTTCAGAGAAACTGGGTTCTATTTTATTTTTGTCCAGTCCATATCATTGTCTTACAATCCTGGCTAATTATTAAGCTATAAATAAGAATAACCTTATGTAAAACATGCAAATGAAGTAGCATTCAAAGGATTTAATTCATACATAATTTATTGTACAATGCTTGAATTTTAAATATTTTTTTATAACTGAAAGCAAGACACTGTGGAGGTAATCAAAGACTTCCTGGGACCCATTGAAAATCCCAGACAATTGAGAATTCATCCGGTATTACCCACACACATCTACGTATTCCCTCATCTGATTACTAAAAATTGACACTGACATTTTCGAGATGCTGAGGTCTGTCAACCAGTAATAAAAAACATATAGGTCAATTTTGTTTTTCTAATCTATGTCAGGTTTAGCTGTTTCATCTTCTTTCCGCATTAATCTAAGACTTAAAACATGGAATTCTTAATTTTAATGGTTCATCTCAGGTTGCATTAATCTCATTGTTCTACAATGATTGATGTGAGGTCTAAAAATATGACCTGAAACTTTCATAAATAGATATCTTCCACAGTGTTTCCTTGTTAACCATTCTAAATATCAGTACAATAGACTTGACCGTACTCAAAAGGCCAAGAAGCTTTACCCTCAAAGATATTAATGAAAAGATTCAGTGACATTCCTTATTTAGAGTACATATGTTTAATTCAGACATGTAAATGAGGCAATTGCACATATACTCCTGAAATGCCTTATCGTTCATAGAAGACACAGTAATTCCTCCTCCAATTACAAATTATGGAACTGCTCCCAAAAGGCAATTATATATTTCTTGTTAAATGATCAAGATCACAAAATCGCTCGGAAATATTGGATACATCCCCATCCACCAAATTATTTGTTTCATTGTGCAGGATTACCTAGGATCTTACTTTTTATCTCTATTCAGCTATTGTTATGTGCATCAAAAAGTCAAACTGTGGCAATCAAAGGTCATTCTCTTTGGGACTGCCCATGCTTATTATCTGTAGCATTGTTTCTAATGACTCTAAAAGTTCTGTGTCTTTTAATGCATAGAAGCTTCAATAGTTTAATTGTTCATCTCTCTCTCTCTCTCTCTCTCTCTCTCTCTCTCTCTCTCTCTCTCTCTCTCTCTCTCTCTCTCTCTCTCTCTCTCTCTCTCTCTCTCTCCTCCTGATTTTCCTTGCTTTTTATACTATTTTGCTAGGTTTTTTAAAATTTTAGCTGATGTTTAATAATCATCATCATTTTAGCCATTGTCTATCTACTGCAGGATGAAGGCCTCTTCCACAAGTTTCCAACCTATATGGTCTTTTGCCAATTGGACCCACAGTACTTGCTGTTTTTGTCAATCCATCTTGTTTTAGGTCTGTTTCGTGGACGCTTTTTATCAAGTGGGATCCCTTTGATGACTGCCTTGGTCCACCTGCCATCAGTTCTTGCTACATGGCTAACCCATTTCCATTTCAATTCTTTTACTCTCTTGATGATATCATATACTTTTGTTTGTTCTCTAATCCATGTGCAGGTCTTTCCATCTTGTCTTGTAATGCTGAGCATGGCTCTTTGCACTACTACAAAAGCTATGATGTTTAATAAATAAATATCAAACTGGGTGGTTTGAGTGCTTTTTCTGTTCTGGCTATATGAATTGAGTAAGAATAGTTTGGATGCAAATCAAACTGGAAAGGTCTGTGCCACATAATGGCAGTCAACAATTGTTAATCCTGACTCTAAATTCTCTAATACATAAATGAATAAACAACTATTATGTAATTAATACACGAAAGCTGAGATTCCTGCCATCTTTCCAATAAATCCTGTCACTATAGGTAATCAGAAAAAAGAAATGCATTGCTTCTTCATCCCACCCCCTCCAGACTTTCTACTGGGCTATGCACAATCTAGCATAGAGAATGATTGTATAATTCCTGAACCCAGCAGAATAAATATTGAAATAAATCCTTTCCAGTCTTGTTTGGGAGATAGTTGGTGGTGGAAATGAACACTTTCGTTCATTTAAGGAAAAGGTAATGGTAATTTCATTATTAGGCATCATGTATTCTTATAATTAGAAATAAACATTAGTATTACTTTTTTATGTTTCTTCACCTGCAAGTGTTTACCTTTATAAAAATGTCTTGAAACATGTTACAGGAACTTTGATTGATTGCTTGTCAGTCAACAACTGATTTATTGCAAGAGAAAGGTGTCTGTCTGCTTTATTAGGGTGTTGAAAATGTAACTTCACAAGATTTTACTTGTTGCGAAGATACATGTAGAATTGCACTGAAATTCAACCATAAATATTGCAGCCTAACTTTGTATAATATTAGATTACTGATGCTATGTTGACGCCAGTACTAAGATCTTGGAGGAAAAGCTTCTTGGCAGAATTATATTTTATGCAAGATACTGATCTCTTTATGGAAAGGTTTTTTTTTTAATTCTACCCTTTAATGCAGAAAACACCCAATGCCAGTTATTGCAGGGGTTTTATTTTTATAATTTGCATTGTGGCAAACCAATTAACAACATAAAAGTATATGTTCATGCAAGCAAGTTAATGAAATTATATAACTTCAAAGTATGTTATCAATTAAAAAAGCAGAAAGAACATACGAAAATGTGAATATGAAATATGAAAATAAAATTTTAAAAGGAAGGGATAACAAATTTTGTTGCTAAACTGAACCACTCTAAACATTTTAACCACATTGCTTGACATTTCTATTTCTTTATGTCATGGATGTCTGTCAACCATAGTCAAGAAAGTCAAGATGGCCCTAGAAGTATGATCAAAGCTCCACCTATTTTTTTTAAATGTATTGCATGTGTGATTCATAAAAAAAACAAAAAAACAAACAGATATAACTTCAATTACACTGTTGTGGACACCATCTTGCTTTTTATCATACCCTGCTGATATTCTTGTCCTGTCAACAAGAAACAAATAAAATCTGTATGTCTCAGCAACAAATCAGATGTTGTTTTCTGGGAACATAGAATAACAGAGTTGGGAGGGACCTTGGAGGTCTTCTAGTCCAACCCCCTGCTCAAGCAAGAGACCCTACACCATTCCAGATAAATGATTGTCCAGCCAAGTTTCACATAGCCCAGTGGTGGTGAACCTATGGCACACATGCCAGAGGCAGCACTCAGAGCCCTCTCTGTGGGCACATACACTATCGCCCCAGCAGAGTTCACCAGAGTAGTTTCCATCTTCACTTTTCCTGTTTCCGGTCTTGACCTCCTTCTGTGGTAGTGAGGCCTGTTGGGCGATGGCAGATGTACAGGGCCTCTGTATTTTGGTTAAGGTGGGGGGGAGCTGCCTGTGCTGCTGCCACGAGGCGAAGCCAGTGGAGAAAGGGGGATTGGACCCATGCACCCCGCTTCCTGGTATCCTGCCCTAGCCATGATGCAGCAATGTTGCTGAAATCGGCCACAGCATCAGTGGGGTGGTGTAAGAGGCTGCAGCAGGATACCGGGAAGTGGGTGCATGGGTCTGATCCCCCTTTCCCCACCAGCTTCACCTCGTGGCAGCGGCACTGGCAGCTGCCCTCCAACCTGGCCTGTTTCCTGGCTCCACCCCGGCAGATGGAGACCATGGCGAGGGGCCAGGGGCACATGAGGGACAATGTGGAGTGGCAGCAGTGAGGGGTGTGTGAATGCCAGAGGCCACTTCCCCCGCCACCATCCCCACCAGTGCGAGGATGGGTGGCACAGCTTCTCTTCCGGAGCTGCTGCTGGCTGGGCCTGGCGATGCAGGGATCGCCGCCACTGCCACCTCCTGCCCAGCCTGCCACGTAATAAAGCAGGCAGAACCGCAACCGCCCCTCTCTTCAACCATCTGCCCAGTAACTCGCTGAGGTTCCATGTGGCCAGATGCATCCCGGCATGGCTGGTTTCCCACCTCCCCATCCCATCCCTCCTGGCCTCGCATGTTATCCTTTTCCCTGGCACCACCCACTGCATCGCCTCCTCAGCTGTCGACCATCTTTTCATTAATGTGGCAGGCGCCTGATCTCTGTTCCTTCTGTATCTGCATCTCTTCATGTTCTCTTTTCTCTTTTGCTTTTATGGATCTGAAGGAAAAGGAGGAATTGGAGAGTCCCAATCCCCTCTTTTCAAACCAAAGATAACCAGTAAGGTTTTTCAACTGTAAGCCAGGAAGCTTACAAATTATGGAAAGAAAACACTAAACATAATGAAAGCCAATGCTAGCTAGAGTTATCAGGAATTGTTTTTTTGAACCCTGAGGAAAATTGTATTTCCTAGTGCAATGTTGTATTTGTTCTTATATGTGTGTATGTATGTCAGGTATATAGCAATTGCTCAAAATACCTACCAACTCAATGTTTTAATTACAGTTCTGTTCCTGGGGAAACCTTACAAATTTTTCATTTCATTCCATTTGTTGCAGGAAAGACATAGCACTGGAGCAGCAATCATTGGAATAGAGAAACCTGCCCCAGGCATATGGTTCAGGGATTGCATTCAGTGCACCATTCAATGGTAAAAATCTTAGTTTTGTGCTGTGCTTGGCTTTGTTTTATGACTAAGCAAGGAAAAGGGAAATGTGGATTGGGCGTATTTGTCCTCCCTCAGGAAATAAAATTAATTTGTCTAGTTGTGTTGGGCATTGGAGGCAAGAACCGAAAATTTGCTGGCACACTAGGTTTCCATGGTCTTAATGATTTGCAATAAATCATGAAAGCTAAATAATAAGAGCAAAAAAAAAATCGAGTCTCTTAATAAATAATGTTTTCCCATCCTTCCCCTGGAACTTTGGAAGCTTACTTACTTCAGTGTGATTATTAGTTTTGGTAATATTAAGTCATTAGCATTGACTAATCTCAAAAAGAACATGTTTATCTTCTTAGTTCACTATTTCCTACTTCTAGATATGTCAATTGCCTAGAACACCAAGGGTTGGTTGGCCTCTAAATCTAATATATTAATTAACAATACTAATAGTATAGATGGAGATGGACCTGGTTAGTGCTTGTATATAAGATCATCAGGAAACAGTTAAAATATTTGAGATACAACATAGAAAGTTATCTAACAGTTAACAGTATTAGCCACAGCCAATTTGCCATGGCCAACTCACCACAGCCAACTCACTGCAGGACAAGAGTTATACTAAAATCAAAGAAATGGTGGAATAGAATCATTAAAGGATGCAAAAGGAGGGACAAAATGAAATGTGAATGGCTAAAATTAAAATATTTTTTATTTACTAGCTATACCTGGCCACGCGTTGCTGTGGCTCTCGTTCACTCAGCCAACAGATGGCGCTGTTTCTCAAAAAAGCATGTTTTTACCTGTCACAGGTGTGACATCTATATAATATTAGGTATATAAAAACACGCGCGTATTCGAATGCAACGTTGTGTCAAAATTTCAAAGCAATCGGTGAAGAACTTTTGGAGATTTAAGATTTTGAACAAACAAACATTTACATTTTTATTTATATAGATTTTAAATAAGTAAATTGAATTGTTAAATTGTCCTGTGGTAAGTTGTCCCACAATGAGTTGGTTGTGGCAAGTTGGCCATAGCGAGCTGCCCATTCTGGTAGCATAATACTATGACATTGTAACATGAAGATCTATAGGTAGAAATTCTGCTTAAAACAATACCAAACTCCAAATGCTATAAAGTAAACATACAATGTAGGACATAAAATAGAATAATAACTGAATGAGACTGTGGGAAACAGAACCATAAATAAGCTATCCACAGATTTATCCACGGTTAGCTATGAGTCTTTTTAAAGTGAGGGTTTGAATACCATGCATTTCAACTGGCATTGTTAAAATTAGTTCCACACAGTCACCACACATAAAACTGCTCCTGGCAACTGAGACTTGAACAATGGCTTGAAATAGCAACAGAGTTCCAGTTTAAGCACAAGCATTGGAAATGTTGTTAATTCCCCACTACAGGACAGATGGCTACCAGCAGGATCAGCACCTGGCAATTTCATTAAGCATGCATCAACATATGAAGAAATGATAGCTAGGCCACTGTCAAAAATCTTGTTTCTTCACAGGAACTTTAATCAAAGAGAGCACGGAAGAGAAAAAAAAAACCAAGTCATAACAGCATTCTCCCCCTAGGAAGGACAAGATCAAGTGGTTTGTTCTCATCCTCAGAGAAATAGTGAATGTAAACTCTATCATTTTACAAAGATGGAATTGTCACTGCTTGGCATCCACAGGACATCTCATACCATATTTGCTCTGCAGTTATCATACAGTGAAAAACCCAGGGCCATCCTTGAAGAGTGATGGTCAATGGCACAGCATAATGCCATTGCATTTGAGCTATTTGGGGAAGTTTTCAAGAAGGCACACATTTTTGTGGGAAACATTCTGGAGCAGTCCCCAGTTATAAGAATATAGAAGTGAAAGAGGAAGATCAAACCAAAGCATTATCTGGCCCAGCATTTTTCATTCCCATGCTAAACAAGTAGATCTGCATAGTAAAGGCAGATCATGAATAGTGATTAGATCAGTGGTTCTCAATTTTTTTAATGCCGCGACCCCAACCGGTCGTAATTCGAGGACTAAACCGGTCGTAAGTCGAGGACTACCCAACCGGTCGTAAGTCGAGGACTTTCCAAGCCCGGGAGCGCCACGCATGTGTGGTTCCGCCCCCTGCGCCGGCCGAGGCGTAGCTGGCAAGCGGCAGAGACGGAGCAGGCTGACCACCAGCTGGCCCAGCCCAAGGGAGGTAAGGCACCCGCCGGAAAAGGGGGAAAAATGGCGGACAAAAAAAATGGCGGACAAAAAAAATGGCGGACAGCCTTGCTTGGCGACCCCCGTGAAATGGTCGATCGACCCCAAATGGGGTCCCGACCCACAGGTTGAGAACCACTGGATTAGATGACCAGATTTGCTCAATTCTATAATCATTTATAGGAATAGAGATTGCTGTTTTGCCTAATTTACAATTTTAATTTTCTGATTTTAATAAAAATCAGACTGAAAACTTGTCAGATCAATCCCTGGAGTGGGAGGGGTCATGAACTCACATTCAAAAATTTAAGATATAATCAAGAGATGACTTCTTTTTATTTAATGTATAAAAGTTCTTTGGAATACAGGAAAGCCGGACAATATCAGATTCTTTAAAAAGTTCTGTTCTGGCTCCAGTATTTCCTGGAAACTTCCCATGCTCTTAAAAAAAAAACCCTAGCATTTCCAGAAGAGCACCAGGCTCTTAAAATATTAAAAGTGGGAAGATGACCAAGATTAATTTAAAATCTAAAAATCCATTCAGTTCTAGCATTCAGGGGTAGTTTGATAATATCAAGTGTTCATTGGCCTGAAATTGTTCTGACTGGTGTCCATCCCACCAGGAATCTTGATACGTATGAAATATCCAAATCCACTCCCATCTACTGTAGTGGGGAGAGAGATTTCATTTTAAACCCCAACCATGTACAAAGTGCATAGATTCTCATGCATGGGTATCAATACTGAATGGAACATTATGATATCTGAAACTATATATAAGATATCTAAATCATACATTCTAAGAGCCGTCAGTTCATGAAAAGAAGAAGAAAAAGGTTTCTACATAAATTCTGAGAAGTGGTTTAAAAGTTACCAAGTTCTTTTCCCCCCCTTGGGACAGGGTGAGTCTCTTACTGAAATTAGAAACCAGATTAAGAAGCTTTTATTTGCAGTGCCTATCCCTTAACTATGGAATGAGACTTTTCAAAGAATTTAGAGACATGTACGTTACAAGTGGGACTCAGGCAGAGTCTTTCCTGAATGGAGACATGAAGCATGAGAAACCAAATCCTTTCATTCCATTTCTTCAAGGTAGAACCTCAGTTGCCATCTCGTCACAGTATTTTCTGTACTTTAAGTAAAATTATGTAAGTAGTGCTACTGAGATTCTTCATTCGCTTCCTTTCCAAATTTTGCCTTTTATATATGATTTCTTTGTGTAAATTCAAGAGTCCTCATCATCATCATCATCATCTTCCTCCTCCTTCTCCTCCCATATTGAGTAAGTCAATCTCATAGTCTATCTTAATGGTTTAAGGTTAGTATATCATAAATATTAAACTACCACTGTTTATTCAAAGGTCTGATCTTCTTTCAATTAAGGTAATTGTATAAGAGGTAATCCATGTGAATGGAAAGCACAGGATAAAATTAACCTATTCATGCTTAATCTGATAATTATTTCTCTCCCATTGCACCATGGGGAGGGAGTAATATCAAAGTAAGTGGTCGTATTTAACTTAACAAAAGCCTTCAATTTCTCACATTAGCCTTTGTTACATCTAAGGTTAGACATACAAATAATGAACTGCACTCTTCCTAATATCTCTTTTCAAAGGTTCCTAATGGCAGGCACATAATTCTAAATAATTATCCTTGTAATAGTATAGTCTAATATTATACCAAATGTTTATTTTTCATTTCTCAGAGGAAAACATATCTTTTTTTGAAGGGTGGAAATATTTTCATCTTCTTCCCTTGCGATGAAGGGTGGCATGGTGGCTCAGAGTTTAAGATGCTGGGCTTGTTGGCTGGAAAGCCAGCAGTCAGGTTCAAGACCACATGATGGTGTAAGCTCCCATCCTTCGCCCCAGTTCCTGCCCACCCAGCAGTTTGAAAGCATGCAAATAAGAGTAGATAAATATGTACCACTTTGGCAGGAAGGCAACAGAGTTTCATGGATCTCGGCATGTAGTCAATACTGGCTCCCTTGGCTAAGAAATAAAGATGAGCACCACCCTGTAGAGTTGGCAATGACTAATGGAATAAAATCCACAGGGACTCCTTTTACTCTTTAGATTAAATCACGTTTATTTTATTATTATTATGCAGAGTTGTAATTATTTCTTCATTTGCTCCAAACTTGTACAAAGTTACTCTGGTAACATCTTTTTTTTTCCCTGTAGTGTCCCCATTGCTTTCATTTCATTTAAAGTCCATGAGTTAGGCAGTATTGTCTTTCATTGCTAAGGGGGTATTTCCCCCTTATTCCAATGCTACCAAAGGCAGCCTTAATCTGTTAGTCTTGATCAAGTATTATCCTGGAGTATAGTCAGGTGACTGTAGTGACTTGAAGTGGAGGCAATATTAGCTAAATAAGGATTCACAGTGGGGATGCCAGTTTTTATGGCAGTATAATTTCCTGCTGATTCAAGGATGAGAAAGCATTTCATCTCTGCAGTGGGAAAATATTTGGCTGTTTCTTCTTCTTTTAGCCATAACCATAATTATGCCATGGTTTCTTATTCCAAATCATGATCCACAAAGGCATTATATCTCTAGGTCTTACATAAAGTGATGGAGAATCTTTGAAAACAAATGCTAGTAAGTTCAAAACAAGTTGTTGTCCATTTGCAAAATGTTGTCCATTTTCTTGATTTCAGTATTTGTACTAGCAGCAGGTATTCTCATTCCACTAAAGATTTCCACTAAAGATTTCCATTAAACATAACCGGGTGCATGCTGATTTTCATTTGTAACAATACGTATTTATAGCTGTGTAGGCAAGGAGAAGGGAAACACAACTGATGAAGATGACATTTTCTACCCACAAAACTATCTCATCTTCAAGGTTTACCATAGTGAGGTTTGCACCACATGCTAATTTGGTTAGAATAGAATAGAGCTGGAAGGGACCTCGGAGGTCTTCTAGTCCAGCCCCCCGCTCAAGCAGGAGAACCTGTAGCATCTCAGACAAGTGACTGTCCAGTCTCTTCTTAAAAACCTCCAGTGATGGAGCACCCATGATTTCTGAGGGCAAGCTGTTCCACTGGTTAATTGTCTTCACTGTTAGGAACTTTCTCCTTAATTGCAGGTTGCTTCTCACTTTGATCAGTTTCCACTTACTTCATTAATCAATTTCCATTATTATGACACTACATATTCAGCCTTGCCATATTATCCAAATGGCTGGATTCACATAACATGAAAGCCATGAAAAGTAATCAAACTTAAAACTAACTTCCCAGGTTGTAAGAATGCTGACATTAGGTAATTTCCTGGATAGGTGTGTTGCATGACCTCAGCCTAAGTCGCACAAGAATTGTACATTATCTAAGTTACACTATTTCCTTCTCTCATAAAAATCAGTAGCAGTCCATTGAAGTCATAAAAATATTATTTTCATTCTGAGAACATGTGTTCATGGATCCTAAAAAGGGCCACTTTCATCTTCACAAAACTCTGAAGAATACTACTTAGAATACTGACAAAATATATATTATATTTTTTTATATTCCTTGTGGAAAAAAATAAAACTATGAAAATTAAAAGGACTATAATTGAAAGCTACTAAAATGGAAATGTAGATCATTGGCCTTGTATCCTTCTCAGCAAGGTAATTATGTTTGTCTCTCATGTGTACTATCTCTCTCTTTCTACCTGAAAGGGTATTGTGTGTACCAATGGAAATTAGACTCATTCATGTGTCAACTTACTTACTTTCTTGTTCCTGGGCAATTATATGCTATAGCAAACATAATATTCCACACAACAGCCATTAGCAGTGAATCTAGATTTTGGGAAGCGAGTACAGCATACTCTCTAGGAAACTGTTCTGAATAAAGAGGCAGATGAATTTCAAATTAACTCACTTTACTATGTCATTTTTCAGCTCCCAATAAATCCGGTGCTGGAGCCAGATACTGAAATAGCAATACAATACCAAAGCCAAGTTTCCATTCAAACAACTAGACCCAACTTAACTAGACCCAAATTAACTTATCCAACTGTTCAATTTGAAAGAGAGGAAACAGTGGAGCACCTGTTTTGATTAGTCTTTTTTTTTCTAAGTTGATCTTATCTTCATATCAACAGGTGCCACTCAATTTAGGAGATGTAAACACAAAGAACAATTTTCATTGAAAACTGCAATCTGATTCTTAAGCCCTAAAATTAGAGACAAGAGAGGAGGAAATTTTTATTTCTGAATGGAGAAAAATCACTCCAAGCATGATACAATTTAGTTGGCATTTTTAGCCTATTCAGATAGCAATGAGAGTATCATATGTTGACAGTCATGAAGATAATAAAGTTTTTCTACCTACTAAAAGCCAATGTAGAGTTTGTAGCATTCAAGCTGGAACAATAGCTGATTCAAAGTCTGCAATTTGTTTTGCAATATAATGGTCCAATCCATTTATTGGGTTGGATCCCACTGTTTTTCTACAAATTGTCAAAACACATGCATAGGGTACAAGTTGAGATATTTAGAACCAGCATCATAATTTCAAACTTGGGTAACAATGAAAACAGAAAAAAAAACTACCCATTTTCCTTAAAAATGGATCTTGAGAAGTTTCCATGCTGACTTCTCCATGCCCATAGAATGAGTGAATAAGAAAAAAAAATGACTTGTTTGATTAGGGAAGGAAAAACCACTACTTCTATAAAAGATTGGAAACTCTTTATATACGTTTTGCTGAGAGTGGATAAAAATGAACTTTGATTTATGGATTTATGAAATATAAGGGACTTTTTATGGGGAGAAGGGAGCTTTGTTATGTAGTAGTTCCTTTCAAAGTAAAAATGGCTCCAGAAGATAGACAAAGGAAACCAACTGCTGAGCACAGAATTGTTCCCTCCCTAAAAAGGGGGAAAATGGTATTAAGTATGTGTATAACTACTCAGCATTTGCTTCTTTAAATATCTTTTTTCTTTTCCTTTTCCTTTACTTTCTATTGTTTACAATATTTTTTTATTTATCTTTCTTCCTTTCCTATTTTTCCTCTACATTTTTATGTTTATATTTTAATTTTGAAAAACAATTATTCAATAAAATTATAGCAATAGATAGATAGATAGATAGATAGATAGATAGATAGATAGATAGATAGATAGATAGATAGATAGATAGATAGATAGATAGATAGATAGATAGATTACAGAAATTATGAATAGCTGTTGATCACTATCAGTATGACATTTTTGGCAGGGTACCCAGTGAGGCACAGAAGGAATTCAAATTTTAGTTGAGTTTTATCTGGGTGAAAAATTAACAATATTAAAGATAAAAGAAGAATTTTTTTGTATGCTATTTAAAAATGGCTCCAGTGCATTTCAAGCTTTAAATTTTGGAACTCAAAATGCTTGAAACTATACATTCTGAAAAGTCAAAATCATAGTTAATTTACAGATTTTAACTTCAGTAGAAAAGTGTATCATGCATATTTTGCAGATTCCACACATCTGGGAAATAATTTCATCAAAAGAATAACTTCCAGGAGATATAATATGAATCTATGGCATGATGAACTGAAACTTATTTCCCATGATAAATAAATCTGATGATTTATTTGAATTACCTGATTTTAGAAGGTAAAAAAAAAATGAAATGTGGCCTTCAAGATGACAATTTTTGCAAAAGGTGGTGAAGAAGCTAACCTTGCACATAACAATACTATTATGAAAAAAGAAAGGAAAAAAAGAAAAATTAGGAGAAGAAAGGAAAAGAAACAAATAATTATAGGATATTTTTAATCTGTTTCAGGTTGTTACAGTAGAAAACCAAATGACATTAGCCATAACACAATGCATTGTATTATTAACCAAATATTCTGGTGATGGTATAAGAAATTGTCACAATAGCGCTCATTAATTGGAATATGTGGCCATTGTTCCCTGTCATAAAATCTGAGCACGAAAGATCTCAAACCTGAAAACTTTCACCTATTTGGATAACACCTATTTTAAACATTTGTGATTGAAGGGAAAAGTTTTTATAGTGTCTAAGACCTTCAGAAGAAGAGGAAATTTAATTGTGCATTATTTGACTTCATGCATTAGGCACGATCCTAACTGAGAGAACATGGAGAATGAGTGTGAAATGAAGAGTTTCTTGTTTTGGTTTCCATAGATTTCTTTAGAAAGAAAGATGGAAAGAAAGAATGAGCATACAGCTAAGGATAGACTGAAACCTTTATGAATGATAAATAACCTTTTGTGAATAAATTCACATAGTAGAGCATCACTGGGAGGTGGGGAGGGTGAACCTGAAGAGAGTAAATTTAATGAGTCTAGATTATAGAAAGGTACCCTTTCAGAAATGCTAGAACTTTCAGTTAAATGGCACATAAGAAGATTAAAAATAAATGTTTCCAACACTATTTTACTCTGGGGGAAGACCAGTTTCTTTGTAATTTTCAGTTACCAATGGATAATTCCCATAACAAAACCCATCAGTATTCTAGAATCCATTAATCACATTCAAGAGTATTCCATGGGCTTCATGTATGCTTCCTATTTCATTTTTCATCAGTTGTGGCCATTGTGGAATGAAAAGTCAATGTCTTACTGCAATATAACTTGAACCATTGTAGAATGAGAAGACATAGTGAACATTGAACACTCTGTATAAAAAATAAATATGAAAATCCTGAGCTGGTGCACCAAATGATGAATCTTCATCTGTTATATACACTCAGTTATATTCAGCATATGGTCATTCACATACCCAGCCTGTTGAGACATACAGATCCTGCCATCTTTCTTGCTCTCTAATTGTTGCTTTCTAGATAGGTGCAACTAGAGCAAATGCGACATACAGTCCTGGCTGACAGGACTTGGAAATCGTTAGAAACATTCAGAAATAAGTTTCAACCAAACACTGAAGCATATCAGATTCCGATGGAATACATGGAGACCCAATTAATTCAAAATGGCAGCAAAACAGTACAGGTTCCATATATATTTGCTCTCTCCCACACATATATGTTCATACCCATTTACCCACATCCTTCTCAACTATGCTGACAGAAGCCATCAAGTCCAGATCCAGAATGACTCAAGGAGTGAATGGGCTTCAAGAACCCTTTTATTCCCCAAAGCTCTTGCTTTGTTCATTCATAAGTCTGGTAGTTGTGGGCGGGATGTAGGGAGGAGCTTTGTGTGCGCAGCAGCTAGTTTCTTTTGTCTGTCTTCTGGAGACACTTTTACTTTAATCCTTAATAACTTGATTTCTTTTTGTCTACCTCCCAAAGATAACTTTTTGACAAGATTCCTGACTTCTGTCCTCATCTCTGCTCCAGTTTTAGGTTTTATGACACCTTCAACCTCACCTCAGTTGTTTATTAAGCAACCACTCCAAAAATGGATATTAAAGACAGTAATTACTTTTCATTTGGATGTGTAGGCACTGTTCAAACAATCCTGCTAAATTGTATTGACAATTCCAGCTAATCTAAATTTGTGTTAAAAGGCCAAGGAAATCAGCAATCTTTAAGCTGTTATGCTTACCTGGCTATGTTATATAATCAACACTTTCTTTTCTATAAATAAAGTTGAATAAGCCAAGATTTATTAGATATCTTCAGCAAGAACATTGGAGGGGGAAAATACCTTTAAATAACATTTACTATTGTAAATGTCAAGATCAGAACAAATACTTGCAGAAGCCATTATACCTAGGTAAGCTAATTTCAGAATAACTCATACACAGTATTTTGATGTAAATGATGCCCTTGAGGCTTGTCAGAAATATTGATGACATTTCCCTGTAAATTGTGAAAAGTGTACTTACCCTCCCTGGCAGATTTCTAGAGCTAGTGACCAATATGTTGTGCTCTACTTTCAAACTTTAAAGTTTGGGGAGAAAAAGCAACTTTGCAAAAAATTGATTGGTCCTAGACACTAGAAAAAGATAAAGCACAAGAGAAGAACAATGTGAGTTCCTTTCCTCTAATAAAAATGTAAAGTCAGCTTGGCTGTTGGTGACTCTATCCACACAGTTTTCTTGTCAGTGTTAATAAAGCAATTTGATACTGTTCTTTTCTTGGGAATGTTTTATAAGCTTTCTAATCAACCTTGTAATTTCCAAGTGATCCATCATTTTAAATATTACCAAGGCCAATCTAATTATCATCAGACAACAGCTTTTGAATTAAATAAAATATATAAACACACTAGACAAAGTATTTTAGTTTTTAGTTGTTTTTTTATCATAAATATAAGCAGTTACATACTGACATTTGTGGAGGTCTTAGAAGAAGCAAGGATTTCTAAATGAGCCAACTTTCCAGTGACATACCACCACAAAATTCATGTTACATCACGGTGAGTACTGATCTTATCAAAATCAAGAGTATAAAACCTTATAAAATCTTACGAAAGAATAAGTTCAGATAGAAACAAAACTAATATAGTTGTCTGTTGTAATCAAAAAAATCAGTTAAAATATGACTAATTTATTTATCAATAATCCAATACCTAGTTGCTCATAATATGGGTTCATTTATTTTCATTTTTTCAATATTTTGTAAATTAATTAATTAATTAATTAATTAATTGGATTTATTTGCCACCCAGTTCATCTTCAAAAATTCTGGGCAGCTTATAGCAAAAAAAATATTTTGGTATTTTGTAAATATAATTGTAAATATCAATATACAATGTGCATACATACTGGGGAAAAAAAGATGTTAAATTTCACTGCAAGCTTTTCCATGCACATAAGTCCCATTGAACATAGAAAAGCTTGTTTCTGAATATATGAGGATAGTTAAAGTTTCTTTCCTATGCTGTTATTTAGTTTTACAAATGTCAGACAAGCTAATTTAATCTAGCATTGGTACATTGAATTTTTCTGCTGAATCTGACATTGAATTTGTTAACCAAGAAAAGCCACCAATAAACATAAAGAATAGCAAGACTTGTATGCATTTTTCAGAAGCCTTCATTTTCTTTTTTTCAAGAAACAGAGTTTTAAATATGGCTTTGTTTCTACTGATGATAAAGTAATAATGCATCAGTCTTGACTTGAAGGATTCTTGACCTATCTTTCAGTCAACAATAATGTTGTTTCCATGATGAGAGTATCTGATTTTAACTTCCAACCTTTCAGCTTCAGTGATTGCCAGTCACCTGACTTCTGTTCAAGTAATAGGTGACAAAAACAAAATTTTATACAGCTTGAGACTTCTCTTGAACATTATTGGAAGAATATGCATACACTACTTTACAACTTAGGCCTGTTGCATCCATTGGCAAAATGAATGAAATTTAAAAAAGCAACTTCACGAAGACATGGCATCCGTTGGCACCCAAAGATAGATAGATAGATAGATAGATAGATAGATAGAGAGAGAGAGAGAGAGAGACAGACAGACAGACAGACAGACAGACAGACAGGATGCAGGTTCAGAAGAACCTTCTTATTCATAAATTATTTACAAATATAAGAACACATTAGAATTATATAGTGCAGTAATTGGGATTCCTGCCATAGGCTTCAAAACCAGTAATTGCCATCATGTTCTCCAACAAAACAACAAAGTTCTCTGCTTCTGATCACATGATAGCAGTCTCATATATGAGTGCATGATTGGACTTGTGAAGATAAACAGAAATGTAGTTGTATTTTAAGATACCAGTGTTACTTTGAAATGTTGTGTCTTTGAAGATGAAGGAAAGATAAAATGTTGAATAATATTCTGAAATTATAATTTGCTTATCTGATTATATAACTCATAAAGAAACCATGCAGACATTTTCTCTTGCAAGGGGTTTTTCCCTTGTCAGCTTCATAAAAAAAGTTTCACAGTAGTATTAGTTGAAATCTTCTGAGACCTGGTTCTGTTGTAAAAATCTGCATTGACAGCACATAATAAGCCTTTGGCTATTACATTAAAATGTCAGGATGTTTCTGTAAATAAATCATGATGATGTCAAACTGGCAGAAATCTGTTAAGCTGGAGCGTGAATGTATTATTTTATTTATACAAATGTTATATACTGCCTAATTCCATATGCTTATGGTGCTTGAAAATCAGAGCAAACAAAACAAACAATATATTATCAGCATCTAACACTCTGCAAAATTAAAAAAAAATGCTTCAGTGGTGTTTTTTTTTAAAGGCCAAGTGTCTCAGGTAGAGTATAGGACAGGGATAGGCAACCTTGGCTCTTTTATGACTCGTGGACTTCAACTCCCAGAATTCCTGAGCCAGCATGGCTGGCTGAGGAATTCTGGGAGTTGAAGTCCACGAGTCATAAAAGAGCCAAGGTTGCCTACCCCTGGTATACAGAGAGTCAGCCACTGAGAAAGCACACTGGTAGTCTTCCATATCCCTTATTTTATGTGGGAAAGGTTCTGTAAAAATGCAGTTTTTCAGGAAAGCATGGATGGGATAGTGGGATCTGGCTAAGAATTGTTTTGTTGACACCCGTTGGCACCCAAAGAGATTAAAGGCAATCGCTAGTAGTTTGAATTGGATCTGGAAGCAACCTATAAGCAACTGCAGCACAGGTACACTTTCTTCACAGCCTTCTCTAAAAAAGGAAAACTGGAGATTGGAAAATAATTGACAAGGTAACTTCTTAAAGAATGGGCAAATCCTCCAGGGATCTATCCCAGGTCATCCATTGGAACAGAGGTCACAACTTGGAACAGAGGTCACAACTCTGATATGACCTTCTTGTCAGAGCAATGGCAATGTGAGAAACAGTGAGACAGTGGGATGGGGTTCTTTTTGAACTGGAGGTAAATTTTCCTTTGCAAAAGTAGCAACAGTTAATTACAACAAGTAGACAAAATACAAACTTGAGTTCACTCAGTGGTCTGGTTCAGTGGTGGGATTCAAATATGTGAACAACCAGTTCTCTGTCTGGATGCCGCTTCTGGAAGTCCATTCTGGGCCTGGGCAACAAAAAATTAGCTACCGGTTCTGCCAAATTGGTGCAAACCAACTGAATCCTACCACTGGTCTGCTTCCCTCCTAACTCCCTCCCAGGAACCATTCCCTTCTATTTCTCCTGCTGCCTTCCCCTTTTCTCCTTCAAGACAGCGGAAATCATTCCATTCCTTAAATATTCATAAGCCACATCTGAATTCAATCAAATATGTCTGCGTAGTAATAGAATCAGACAGACCAACAGCCTAGCTGTTCACTGTGATTCTGGCAAGAAGGAGAACTACTTCACACTTCACAGGGAGAACCACTTCCAGGCAATATGACAGTTGGTACACTGATAGCTGTTCAAGCATGACAATAAGACCCAATGTAATATAAAGATAGTCATACCCAGCAATCTGTGGGCAGTATTTCTAGTGACTGCCAAGGAAATTTGAGTACTCTCTCACTTGCATTTTGTAATCACTACCTTGAGGCTGCTGGAACATCTGGAAATCTGATGGAAAAATCTTGAAAAGGCTGCATTCAATCAAGTCTTCATGATGCAAATCAAATCCAGTATTGCATTGAGGAGGACCAAAATCCTATTGAGCATGGATCTGACATTCACCAACATCAATCTGTGGTTATGATATCCATTAATCCTGCTGGGACAAAGTTGAAGGACTGGAAGTAGGACTGTATTCAATTGTTGGAGTACCTTAACCTGAAAACAGCTTGTCCAACAGCTTCCATAATATTTCTTCTTACTCATCACTATGGGAGTACAACTTCAACCATATTAAGTTTTCTGAGACTCTAATACTCCTTTATAAATCATTCCAACTGGAACAACCAAAAAGTCACTGAAGTGAGATAGAAAATCATATAAATGTTAAGTACTGTATGTAAGTATAAATAAATACCATCAAAATACTTCCATTCCATTCCTGTGTACACACATCTGTTACATTCATTCATATGACTACCCTATCACACTTTCATCACACCACCAGACCCTTTCTATCATTTGCAACCCATTCTTCTTCAAGGCATTTTTACATAAGTCCAAATACAAAACAGTAAATTTTGTCTGCACTCTCACTCTGAATGAAGGGCATCTTCATTGTATGCAAACATATTGCTTTTAAATCACGAGAAGTGATATCCCTGAGAAGTGATAGTATCACTTATGTCACACTGATGAGATCACACTTGAAATACTGCGTCCAGTTCTGGTCACCATGATGTAAAGATGTTAAGATCTTGAAAACTGTGCAGAGAAGAGCAACAAATATGATAAAGAGTCTGGAGGCTAATTGTATGATAAATGGTTGTGGGAGCTAGGTATGACTAGCCTATCGAGGAGAAGTATTAGGGAGAACATGATAACTATCTTCCAGTACTTGAGGGGCTGTTACAGAGAAGAGGCAAGACCACTCTGTCTTGCCAGGGTTCAGCTGAAGCCTGTTGTCCCACATCCAGACGATTTTACATATTTCTGTACTTTCTGTACTTTGTAAACTTACACACTTATAGAGTACATACATTGTATGGCATAGAAGACAAAATAACAGCGTTGGAAGGGACCTTGGGGAGCTTCTAGTCCAACCCCATGTTCAAACAGGAGATTCTACACCATTCCAGGCAAATGGTTGTCCAGTGATGGAGTACCCACAACTTCTGAAGGCAAGCCATTCCACTGACTGATTGTTCTTGCTGTCAGGAAATTTCTCCTTATTTTTAGACTTGATTTCTCTTTGACAAGTTTCCATCCATTACTTTTTGTCTTGCCCTCAGGTGCTCTAAAGAATAGGTTGTCCCTTTCTTCTCTGTGACATCCCTTCAAATATTGGAAGTCCTTTTCTTCATTAGACTAGACTAGTTCCCAGAAATGTTCATTGCATGATTTAGCCTCCAGTTCCCTAATCATCTTTGTTTCTCTTCTTTGCACTCTTTCTAAAGTTTTCTGTATTGCAGTGATCAGAACTGAATGCAGTATTCAAGGTGTGGTCTTACCAATGCAGTATAAAGCAGTACTAACAGTTCATGTGATCTGGATACTATTCCTCTGTTGATGCAACTTAGGATGACACTAGATTTTTGGCAGCACACCATTGGCTCATACTTAAATGGTTGTCCAGTAGGACACCTAGGTGTCTCTCACAGGCACTGATGTTGAGCCAGATACATCTATGCCTATTCATTTGTGTGCGTTTTTCTTGCCTAAATGTAGGACCTCACTTTTCTCATCACTGAATTGCATTTAATTGAATAGGGCCCAGTGTTTGTTTGTCTAGATCCTTCTGGATCTTGAGCCTATCTTCTAAAGTGTTGGCTATTTCTTCTACCTTGGTTCTATCTGCAAATTTGATGAGTTCCCCTTCTATCCCCTCATTTAAACCATTTACAAAGATGTTGAAAAGTACTGAGCCTAAGATAGAATCTGGGGGTACACCACTGCATGCTTTGCTCCATTTAGATATACCATGTTTCCCCAAAAGTAAGGCCTACCCCGAAAATAAGCCCTAGTTTTGGGGTGAGGCACACACCTAAAAATCAAGCTAGGATGGGGGGTGGAGCTGTCCCATACGCCCTGCACCCACTTACCTGGCAGCCAGGCCTCTTCTTGCTGGCCCACTTCTTCTGTGGCGTCTTCTGCAGCCAGGCCTACATTTTGCAGTCAGGCCTCTCCAGAAAGCTACTGCAGCAGATAACTATTCAAATGCAGACCGGAATGCAGCTGCAGAATGAAACTGCTCCTTCGGACCCAGAAGAAGTGGGCCTGCTGGATGGGGCTGTCGGTGCCGGAGGTGAGTAAGATATCCCCTGGAAATATGACCTGGTGCCTCTTTTGGAGGCAAAAAAAACCCCACCCGGTCTTATTTTCGGGAAAACACGGTAGCTCCATTGAGGACTACACATTGAGTGCAGTTCATCAGCCATTTCCATTTTCATGTGGTGGCGATCCACAATTTAAACTCTTCCTACCTCTCAGCAATTAATAAAATTATCCCAAAGCCCCCATTCTCATACTGAGAGTGACTATGCATTTACTTTGTTAATACGTAAAAAAAGATTTTTAAAAGGGTAAAGGTAAATGTTTCCCGTGTCCAGTCATATCCCAATCTAGGGGAAGATGCTCATTTCTGTTTCTTAGCCAAGGAAGCCATTTCTGTTCAAAGATGCTTCCATGGCAATGTGGCTGGCATTACTATATACTGAGGTGCATGGAATGCTGTTACCTTCCTACCAAAGTGGTACCTATTTATCTACTTGCATTTGCATGGTTTTGAACTGCTAGGTTGGCAGGAACTGGAACAAGAATGGGAGTTCATTCGATCGTAAGGTGCTTGGGTCAACCTTCTGGTTGACAAACCCAGCATTTTAACCTCTAAGCATTCCAATATAAATTTGGGGTAGTATATTGCAAGAATCTGTACTATTCCCTCAAGCAAAAATTCCCTCAAATTTATCACAAGCAAAACACATTTATGTTGCTTCTCAATTATCACTACTGTGGCCAACTGACCATCTTGGCAATTTAGGGGCTGGAAACTGCGATTGCTACAAAAGAGGGAGAAATGCCAGAAAGTGGAAAGTCGGGTGCCAGTTTCATATGATCCTGATTTTCCCCATTTATTTTAGGCTGAATGTTTTGTTAGTTTTGAGCACACATGCATTGTGCCTGTATTCCCACTGGGTGGGGGAAACAAGAATGAGAGTTTGCATCCCATTGGTACTGATATTGCAAAAATATTTAATGTTTGAAAATTGCCATTTGACTCAATAGTACTTAGTGTTCGCATTCCTAGACTGTGATGCGACAAAGAGGAACTTTCTGGCTCAGTGTCTGAAATTGTACGAGGAACTGAGATAAATTCAGACTCTTCATATTTTTGCCAAGAATGGTAGACAATGAGAAGAAGCTTTATGATGAGACCATTAGTGCTCACTTTCCAAGTTGCTATTCTCATATTGGTAGTATGCTGAAAGAAAAGCCCATTGCTGTCAATATGAATATCAATAAAAAATGCACTAATTTTTAAATTATTTTTTTAAAAAATCAGCTCACTGCAGCCTGAGAGGAAATAAACTAATTTGGGACTTGCTGAATATGGTATTCAGAAAATATACAAAAGAGAAAGATTTTCACTTTTCAGATGTGGTTCACAAATAAGAAATACATATACATAGAGAAAGGTGCATGTTAGGGAACAATGTGCAGAAAAACCCACACAATGTTTTCAAAATAATTGTTTTCTCATGGAAAACATGTTTGAAAAAGAAAGGCTTGCATTAAGAAAGATAGGTACAAAATATATCTATTATGAGAAGATTATGAAAAAAGGAAGGAAGGAAGGAAGGAAGGAAAGAAGGAAGGAAGGAAGGAGGGAGGGAGAGAAGGAAGGAAGGAAGGAAGGAAGGAAGGAAGGAAGGAAGGAAGGAAGGAAGGAAGGAAGGAAGGAAGGAAGGAAGGAAGGAAGGAAGGAAAGATCAAAATAAAATTTACACAGTCATCCAATATCAAGCTTATTTCTAGTCTTTTTGTAAATGTATGTATATGATTGATAATTTGCATATTTTTCTTATGGTCACACTTTAAATTGTGGTATGTTTTTACACACACACACACAGAGTGTGTGTTTATGTGTGTGTGCGCATGTGTGTGTGTGTGTGTCAGAGAGAGAGAGAGAGAGAGAGAGAGAGGGAGGGAGGGAGAGAGAGAGAATGTTCAGGTATTATTATTATTTTTAAAAATGTTTTCAGTTTTTCTTCCTACAGCTGCCTTTCCACTTGGGGACTTTTTGATTTATTTTTCTTCTCTGCTCAACCAGTTTTCAGCTTCTCTGTCTCTCTCTCTCTCTCTCTGATTTTTTTTTATCCCTTTTTTCTTTTTTCTTTATTCCTTATTTTTTTCATCCACTCATTCTTTAATTTCATTTTTACTCCCTTTTCCCCTGCTTCTTACTTATTGCCAGTTACTCAATTCTAGCTCCTCTCTTGTTTATCAGTTCTCTTAATTATTTTCAACTATCTTTTGTTTTTGTTTTCCCCCCTCTGTTTAGGAAAAATATTTAATATTTCCCCATATTCCCACTGTTTACCTGTGAAATCACATGTTTTCCTTCCCTCTCATTTCTTATGTCGATTTGCATCTTTGAGATGAGGCGGAGAACCATACAAACACTTCTGTGAATTCAGTGAAGATCTAGAGAGAAATTGGATCCACTGAAATGACCTTCAGCAATCACTTTTGCATTCTTCCCATGTAAGAATTCTCCATGAAAACATCCATGTAAGAGAAGTAGTCCTATCAGTTTTAGATAGTGTCATCCTGGAGGGAATCATTTATGGAAAGTTTCCTTTGTCCCTTTAACTTTTCATTGAGTTTATACTTAATGGCAGCAGGGACCTAGTTAAAACTCTTTCAGTTATGAGTTGTGGAATTCACTCTCCATTCCTTTCCTCAGGACAACTAACTAAACTAAATAAATAACAAATAACAGCTTCACAACAGAAAATAAAAAGACTGTATTTTCTTATCTTTTTATTTTTTTTGTTTTGGAAGTTGTTGTTTTTTTAATCCTTTATCTTGTTTTTTTAATCCTTTTGAATAATTTCAGGATCCATTTGAGTATTCAAATACCTCCCTAACACAGCATTTGGCTGCACTAAAATACACTAATGCTGACTTCGGTATTAACAAGAATCAAGCATTGTGGAAATAAGATTATATTGATGTCCTAAATGAGAAGGTTTTCTTAGGAAAAAAAATAATAATCAAATCCTCTCCATGAGTAAATAACAGTCATTTTACCTAAACAGAATCAACTACCCACAGACAAAGATAAAATTAGAATTATAATCCCCTATGCAAAAATCTTTATATCCCAATTGTAGTGAATATTCGCCTAGAGAAAAGAAAGTTAGTGCTATAGATTCTTTTTTTTTTTCAATCATTGTGCGATCCTTTCTCTGGAATAACATTCTTCTGGAGATTTGACAAGCTGCAGCCCTGTTAGAAAAGTAATTAAAACCTGTTATCTCAGCAGGTCTTTGTGTAGAAACAAATTGAGATAGGCTCCACCTGTTATATGGATTTTCACTGTTATGTTGTTGGCAATGTTCCTTCGCATCTGAAGACGTTACTGTCTTTTGTTAATGTTTTGGTATTTACATTGTTTATTTTATGTGTGTGTATGTGCATGTGCGTTATGTTTGATAAAACTGTGACTATTCTGAGTCAGTAATGATTGGCATATAAACCTACTAAATCAATGACATTATTTTGAGAATCCCTTCTTTCATAAATAAAATAGGCCACGTCAGTATCACTAAGAGTCAGTACTGTTGTGCTAAAGAAAGTATCACATGGGTATCACTCGCTAAGCATAATTATTAGGCATAGGTTATTAAATCTCATTGATACATGTGATTTGGAATGCTGGAAACAGTCTTGTCAGATTTGAGTCAATAAAGCAATAGTCTGTCTTAATGGTTAGATCTGGAGTAAAATTCAGAAAAACAGCACTTAATTGTTCTGGTTTGGCCCTAGTTTATAAGGAATGAGAGACCATCATGATTTTTGAAGGTTATAAGACTGGGAAACTAACAATATTAATTCTACCAGAAAACAAGCACAAATCAGTTCTGTTCTGCTGCTAAGATATCTTTGTAAATGCTTTGATATTGTCACCAAGAATTAAGCTAAACTCAAGGAAACATTTATTTTTATTTTTATCGTTATTGCCTCATAATCTCTCTCTCTCTCTGTCTTTCTTTCTCTCTCTCTCTCTCTCTCTCTCTCTCTCTCTGTGTGTGTGTGTGTGTCTTGTAGGTAATTAGGTAGGAGATAGATAGATGATAGATAGATAGATAGACAGACAGACAGACAGACAGACAGACAGACAGACAGATAGATAGATAGATAGATAGATAATAGACAGACAGACAGATGATAGGTTTCTTGTAAAACGAAAAGGATTGTTTTTAAAAATGATGAAAGTCTTTCTTGAACTGAGGTATAAAACTTTATCTTACTTTATTTCTTTTCACAAAACAAATAAACCAGGTCAGTTGGTTGTCAAAGTACACAAAATATCACTATATATTAGTTAACTTTAAAAAAACATGATCAAAGTAAAGTTGTGGAAGAAATGGTAAAATTTCAGATTTTACTTTTCTTCTCCACACTTTTGACTATAGCGATTTTTCCTTTATGGATTTACAGCATCTTCCAAAGCCATCCAACCATAAAACAAAGGCAGTGTTTATATTTTTCAGTGAAGGTTAAATGAGGCTATGGAAACACTGCATATCATTACTGGAACAAACAAGGTTGGTCTATTTGCACAGTTCATATTAATTTGAGGTTGGACTCAAATTGAAATACAGAGGACTGGAAAAGAATCAGTGTAATCCTAATCTTCAAAAAGGGGGAAAATTGATCCAGGAAATTATAGGCCAATCAACTTGACTCAATACCTGGGAAAATCCTGGAAAAGCTAATCCAGTGAAAAATTTGTGAGCACCTAGATACAAACAAAGTGATTACTAAAAGCCAGCATGTTGGTTTTTTTAAAAAAAGAGATCCTGCCAAACAAGCTTTATTGCATTTTTCGATAAAGTAACTAAATTAGTTGACCAGTGATAGTACTACTTTACACCGTGCTGATGAGATGACAATTGAAATAGTGCATTCAGTTCTGATCACCATGCTACAAAAAAAGATTTCGAGAACCTGGAAAGTATGCAAGAGAGCAAAAAAGATGAAAAAGAGTCTGGAGGCTAAATCATACGATGAACGATTGATGGACCTAAATATGTCTAACCTATTGAAGAGACATATAGGGGTACATGATTGTCTCCCAGTACTTGAAGTCACAAAGAAGAGGGGATTGACTTATTCTCTAAGGCATCACAGGCAGGACAAAAAGCTTAGAATTAAGGAGAACTTTTCTGACAGTAAGAGCAATTAACCAAAGGAACAGCTTGCCTTTTGGGGTTATGGGTGCTCCATTACTGGAGGTTTTCAAAAATAGACTGGACAACAATTTGACTGGGTTCCTTCCTGCCCTATGATTTTATAATTATGCTGATTATGATTATTGCACATGCTCCTTCTCTACTTTATGAAACTCTTTGCATAAACCACAGAAGTATTTTTTCCTTTCAAGAATTCCTGCCATTGTGTCACCCTTCATCGCATACCACATTAATGTATTTCTTTTCTGAATTATCCTGTTAGTAACTTGTTGTCCAAGTTTCATTTGAATCCTATGCATAGCCTTTTTATTTATCCCTATTTTAACTCTCTTGACTTGATCTAAATCACTTTTATAGATTACATGCATGTACTTCATGCTCAGGATAAAAAAACAAGGAGAACTTGAATATAAATGATGGTGTCATGCATAGTTTATTTATTATATTTAATCTGCTAATACCTGGGAAATATAATTATAATTGTACAGGATATTTTTTTTAAAATTCAAATTATTACACTACAGTTTAAAACATTATTCATACAAATTCTCCTCTCTATACTATTAATCAAAGTACAATCATCTGGTCCTTCTTTGCATTTGGTCACCTCTGATCTATCAACAATACTAGGATAATTGTGTGTTCTTCCATATGTCACATGCCTAGATTTTAGTTTAGGATACAAAAAACCCNAAATTGTCAGCTTCCTGAATATTAGTCTTGTATTTGGAAGCAGAAAAAGAGATATTTGCTATTCTGCACACTGATAGGATTTTCATACTTCTTCCATTGTGATTGGTGTCCATTGTGTGTGTCATATAATTGTACATCATGTCCATTCAAAACCCAGAACTGGCTATTGTGAATCATCCCATGCTATTTCGCATTGTTCCCCACTGAAAAGCTCAGATCAAACCACGGATATGTTCAAAAGCTCATACCTAATGGTGCTTTGAATTACTGCTCCACAAATGATGCAATCATACAATACTCTGTTCTTCAAAAAAAAAAGTGGATCCATTAAATCTGTAAACCTTCTGCTTGCTGAGGCCGATTATCAACATCAAATATGCAATTGCCACATTGGAAATGGACAATTGTAGCTATTCACAGCAGTCTTAATTTTAGGTCATTAGCAAATGTAGATTGGGATTTTTTTTTTCTAAGAAGGAGGTCTATGACCACTCTCCCAAATGCACACATGAAAAAAGTTTTCAAACCATTCAGGTATTAATCCACCATTGCCAGTTCCGCATATCCAGTCCTTGATAGCTCAAAGATTTGTTAAGTTATTTTACATTGAAAAGATGAATTCAAATAATTAATCAGGTAGTGAAAAACTGGTTGCCAATCACTGTTGCTACATTGTTCTGATGTTAAATAAATAATATGGAGTGCCATAACTCCTACTGGAATCACTGGGAGAATGTCTCACTAAACTTAATGAGCCTTCTAGAATAACAGAACAGAACAGAGTTGGAAAAGACCTTGGAGGTCTTCTGTTCAAGCAAAAGACCCTATACAGTTTCAGATAAATATTTGTTCAGTCTCTTCTTAAAGATCTCCAGTGACGGAGCATCCACAACTTCTAGATCAGGGCTTTTCAACCTTTTCACCCATTGTATCACTTTTAGGATATGGCAACATCTGAATACCACCAGTCGCCTAGCAAGGTGTCAAAAACCTGATGACCAAAAAAAAACAAAAAGGAAAAAAGTGATAAAGTACAGGTAGTCCTCGACTTACAATAGTTCGCTTAGTGACTGTTCGAAGTTACAATGGCACTAAAAAAAAGTGCCCCCAAGCCACAGCCGAGCAAGACACCTGCCTGCCTGCCTGGCGGCGCTCTTCCTCCTGTCCGAGGTTTTCATTGTTGTGAGCATTTCTGTTGAGGATTGGCAGTGGGGATGGGATGGGGGGTGTTTGGTTTTTATTCCCCCCATCTGCTGGGTGATTGCAGCAGGTTTGGTCACTTCACATGACCCTGGGACACTGTGACCGTCATAAATATGAATCAGTACATCTGAATGTAAATCACAAGACCCTGGAGATGCTGCAACATTCCAGCTAATCGGTGCTTCTTCTGGGCTCAGAAGCGCCAGGATCAGTGCTGCTTTCCAGCTGGAGCCTGTCGCTGATCCTGGCGCTTCCACTGAGCCCTGACAGCCTTGCAGCTCCAGCCATCTCTCGCTCAGGCTTGTGCGGTGCTGCCACCAGTTCAGCTCATTCCCCTCCCCTGCTACCACTTTTCTAGGATGGTCGCGTACCACCTGCCAGGTGCCAATGTACCACAGGTGGTACCCGTACCACTGGTTGAAAAGCCCTGTTCTAGAGGAAAGTTGTTCCACTGGTTAATTGTTCTCACTGTCAGGAAATTTCTCTTTAGTTCTAGGTTGCTTGTCTTCTTGCTTCGTTTCCATCCATTGTTTCTTGTCATGCCTTCAGATGCTTTGGGGAATAGGTTGCCCCCCACTTTCTTTTCATAGACTAGAATACCCAATTCCTGCAACTGTTCTTCATATGTTGTATCCTCCAGCCCCCTAATCATCTTTGTTGCTCTTCTCTGCACTAGAAATATAAATAGACATATAATTAATTCTCATTTAATACTAAATGGGACCAGAACCTTTATTGTTAGGTGACACAATAAGTTGAAAAACCATGTGGCTGTACCACTTAGATACAGTAGTTGTTAATCTGAGCTTCTTGTCTAATATTCAGATTCCATCACAGTTATTGTTGGTTAGGCCTTTGCTCTATCTGGAGTTTAGGCAAACCTCAGGATGAAAACACAGAAAAAAAGAAGACTGACACTTCAGCTTACAAAAGTCCATCTAAGTGAGGTAATATACCCTTATGATTGGCTACTGGACATTGACGTTCCCAAGTTTATGTTGCTTCTACCCATCAGGTGAATGCGCAAATTCTTTAATGCTTTTAGGATCTGAATGAAATGAATTTTCCCAAAGACTGCATAGTATGTAATATTTAGATGAAGTATGATCATTCACAAAGAACTTCCACTTTGCTACATACTGCAAGTCTGTATGCCATGTTCCTCATGCAGAATGCTAAAAATATGAAACTTAAAATCCTAACTGAAAATAAAATAAAATAAAATAAAATAATAAAATAATAAAATAATAAAATAATAAAATAATAAAATAATAAAATAATAAAATAATAAAATAATAAAATAATAAAATAATAAAATAATAAAATAATAAAATAAAATAAAATAAAATAAAATAATAAAATAA